>NC_089283.1:15791315-16091315 GCF_963678975.1 Dysidea avara | reverse complement strand
TATTCCAAATCATTCACCCACTGCATTAACTAAAATTTCATTGTTAAGGTCACAACTTCTTTATTGCACTCATTTGTGGTGCCCACATTTGACAAAAGGTATACTGAACCATAAACAAATTCAGCATCATGCCACAAAGTTCATACTCTTATGTTAGCAGTTATGAATCTGGACTGGCTAAACTGAAGATTTTCCCATTGATGTACTTGTTCAAAATCCAGAACATACTCTTTGTAATCAAATCCATCAAGACTCCAATCAACCTGTTTAATATTATTAATCCTATCAAATTTAGCTCTGGCAATACTAGATCCGATACTTGCAACACGCTAATTCATCCTTGCCAGTTAAACTACATGTCTATCCACTCCTACTTTCACAGATTACCATCACTTTGGAATGCTTTGCCTGTGCTTGACCTGAATTTATCATTTCTTGTGATTAAATACAAACTTTAAAATATCTATGGAACCAGTTTTTAACAAATTTTGGCAACAGCATTAAAATTTATGTGACTTGATTTTGGAAAATTAGTCTTAATGTCACATGTGAAATACATATAAATCTACCCTTTATGTATCATCATTAAAGTACTTATGCACCTGTTAAAATATTTCACAGAATTTCGTGTAATTCATGGTAATGACTACTGATTTATATCACTGTAAAATTAAGTAGAAGTCTAGTTGTAATGCCTTATTATAATCATAAATATTCCAGTTGTAAAATGTGACATTAAGGCTGATTTCCGTTCACTACATTGCCTTTGCCCCAGTTGAGGTGTCATCAGTCCAAGCCACCCACCTCTAACTTGCATCTCTTGCAACTAAAGTATGTCTGTATGTAAATATAATACTTACTGTAATACTGTATCACTTGTAAATGTATGTAAATTAAGTAGTTAGGTAAGAATGTGTAGCATAGTTATAGTAAATAATATTGTAATGTACTTTTGGCTGTAGGCACATGTTGCCAACTGACTATTAGTGTTATATAGTGTATTGCTATATCCCCTGGGTTTCATTAGCTACATACGTAGCCGTACACATCGTGAGATGTTAGCACTATAGCTATAGTAGCTATAGATAGTCAAACCCCACATGCGCTCAAACATGATAATTATATTTAGATTATGGTAAGGAATTTGACTCTTCCCATATCGTAGATTGATTTCTAAGCTCGAGGCATAATATGCATATGGTATTCATGGTAATTCATCTCTATGTATGTATGGCTATCTAATTTTCTTGCTAACTGTCTTCAAAGAGTGGTCATCAATGGATGTCTACATGTGTCTAATTGGGTTAGTATCTGGAGTGGGGTACCTCAAGGTTCTTTCCTAGGACCATCATTATTTATATTGAATGTCAATGATATTCCTGACTTTAGTGAGACCAATGCTAAAATGTTTGCAGATGACACCAGGATTTACTCTGTCATCAAAAGTTTTGGTGATAGTCTTAAACTGCAGTACAACATTGATAGGTTGATGCAATGGTCTAGTATTTGGTTGTTTATTGATATTAATTGATTTATTATAATCCTCTAGGTAGGTAATCAGCATGAAAATTGCACCATGTGTGAAACAGGTAGCCAGTTTAATTCCCTATGATGTGAAGTCACATAATCAAACTTACTAACGATTAGGTGATTCGGATGGCACGATTTTGTAGCCATTGCGCATGAGCAATCTGATCTTTTCTTAAAAATGGACCCCACACTGGCAAAGCATATGTTATTCTGGAAAAGATCAATGACTCAGATAACAGTTTCAAGATTGGGAATGTTAAAGATTTATGGTGAATACTTAATAAATGCAGATAATATGCTACTCGCTTGCAAACATCAGTGACTTGGTGATCTTATCGTAACATCTTGTCAAAAATTATGCTCAAGTAATTTTGGTGGTCAACCTCCTGCAGCTTATTATCATCCATAAAGATAGCAGGGCAGGAAATATTCTGTAATATTTTAGGTGTGAACCACATAACACTAGATTTATTGATATTAAGCTTCATTCGACTCGAAGATATCCAATCAGATAGTAATGCCAAATCATGAGATAACGCTGATTGCTTTTTCACAGTGTCAATATCAGAACCAGAGCTAATTAGGGTTGTGTCATCTGTAAACTGTAACAATTTACCACACTTTACTACAGAAGGCATTGCATTGACATAAACAAGAATCAACAGTGGTCCCAGAGCACTGCCTTGAGGTATCCCACCCCTTACAGTTGTCCATGAAGATACTTTACCATTGAGTTTAACCCATTGAAGACAATTGGAAAGGTAGTTCATGAACCATTTAAGCTCATTTCCAAGTACACACAGCTTGCTAAGGCAGTGTAGTATAATTGAGTGATCTAAAGAATCGAAAGCTTTGCAAAGATCTAAAAAGACTGTGCAAACAATTTTCCCACAGTCCAAAGCATTCACAATAGTATCCACAGCATAAAGAAGGATCTGCAAGGGCGTAGGCAGGGGGGGTTCGGATGATTCGGACGAACCCCCCTTTCAGAAGCAGAATTTTTTTTTAAATTAAATATCACACCAAATCTTACAGCCCTGGAGCTCTTCGGTAGCTACTTTCCAACTGGCGCTCCTCTGTACTACTCTTGAGGGTCACATCACATTAATGTTGAACCCTGCAAATCATATATATTGCATCACGTGATCAATTGCGCACGTGATGAATGGCGAGGGTGAAATGGCGGGGACTGTTCAGTGGTTGGTTGAGACATAAATATTATATGGTACGTAGTATATACTATCTATGGTTGAGACATATTACAAGCTTAAGGCAGCAGCTGCTAAACTTGAGTGGTCGTGTTATACATGTGTCAGGTTAGCACGAAATGTGAATGTTGATGAATATTTACCTGATGAATTGTTTATTTATTACATGTTGTGGTCACGTGATGTCTCAAACATATTGGAGTACAAGCCAAGTCTGAAGGAGGACCGGCTGAGAATAATGTATATAGCTGGAAAGAAGTATTGCCAACTAAGGGACTCGCGTGTGGAGGGCTTCCGTACGTGTGCTAGGAAATTGAAGTTGGCTGTCAGTATGCTGTCTGGAAGTGAAGATTAGTTAGTTTTACGATAGGTTTATAGTTTCTATAAGCTACATAAACAGCAGTGTGTAGGTTTTAGCTAGTTAGATGCACAAACACCTTTTAACGTTACTGTCTAAGGGCACATTTTGTGTACGCATCATTTTCATTCAAACATGGTCTAGGGGAAGCACCAAGGCCTTCCCCTTAAGACATTCCGGCCACTTTAAATCCGAACCCCCTTCAAAATAATCCTGGCTACGCCCCTGATCTGTTCTGTTGAATTATAATTACCTCCACGATATGCACCTTGAAAGGGACTTAAATATTGATTTGTTTCAAGGTACCTATCTAGCTGATTTGCGACAATTCGTTCCAAAGTTTTAGCAATTACTGAAACTACCGAAATTGGGTGGTAATTGGAAGGATCATTTTGAGGCTCTGCCTTATGCACAGTGGTAACATTACACTGCTTCCATTCTAATGGAATACCGCCCAGCACCACACCCATGATTCCAAAGGCTGGGAGAAGATTAGCGACCTGTCACGCACCAATGGTCCGGGAAAATAAGGTCTGGGCGGACCATTTATGCTGTCATAAAAGGTCCGGCCGGACCGCTTGTGCTTACATACTTGGTCTCCCCGGACCACCCATGCCAGTGCATAAATGGTCCGGGCTGAACATAAACGATCTATTTCCCCATATTATCAGTCCGTAGAGAGACAAACAAGACACTATCATCCCTTGCATTTTATTCTACCCACACCATCAACAACATCTTATCAACAATCATTTTACTCAAGATCAATCAAAGAATGGAATGAACTGCCTGTATTTATTATAGAGATGACAAACTATGATGAGTTTACAACTAACTTGATATCACACTTCACAAACAATCAGCACCACACTAGTTAGTATACAATTGTACCTAATATTGTGATTCCCTCCCCTTTTTTTTTTCCTGGGCATACCAGCTGTGCTGACTGCCCAGTAACCATAAATAAATAAATAAAAAAACGGTCCGCCTCCAATTTGTCATGCATGCACCCAATAATTATGCTGGCGTGAATTTTGCAGCTAAGTTAACATATCTGAAGCAATATGGTTGATGCTACAATGTAAATATTAAACTCTTACTCACGACGTAGTTCCTGAAAATTCGTTCCGGTATACGGCTCTTGACCCCCTCCAAAAATTTAGTGTATATACTAAGATCGAGATACTCTAATATAGCAATCACTCTAATAAAGCAGTCACAGTATTAGCAATATTGTAGCATCAACCGTATTGCTTCAGATATGTTAACTTAGCTGCAAAATTCACGCCATCATAATTAGCTATCGCCAGCAAGCTCAGAAGCTGAGCCACTCAATAGCAATATTATAGTTTGCTAGGCGCCAACTTCTTCAGCAACTGTCTGTAACTTTGTGGAGGTAGCTACAATGCGAAGATGGTACTCGCGCCAGTATTCGCTAACTCAGTGTTGAGGACGAACTGTCTCCAGCCTTTGACTTTGGTTAAGTTGGTAGTAGCTTCGGTTAGGTAATTATTTTGTCACTCAGTATAGCTAATCACAACAAGTAGTATCGAGTGGCTTAGCTTTAATAGCATTAACATTTATAACTCGGACCAGTTTTGCTCGGGTAGGACCATTTTTGTTGTCATAGCTGGTCCGGCCGGACCATTTATGTCGAACATATGGCCGGACCATTTATGCACCCGGACCAAATATTTTGTTACAGACCATGCACTGCACGAGCAACCATCCGCAGGTCTACTACTAATCGTTTGTGCCCAGATCTTCGTTCAGACAAGTGCAAGTTGCCGCTGTAAGCCGTCCCAAGTCGCCATGCCAGCTGCCAGTACATCAGTGCATTCAGATGGATTATTAACAGAGGTAGATTATGTTTTCATGTTGTAATACTGTTCAGGGGCGGAGGAAGTAGTTGATATGAGGGGGGGCTGGGCTGACCCAGACTTAGTCTCTGGTTTGATATGGTGAGACCAAAAAAAAAAAAAAGGTCGCAACTGACAATAGCTACCCACCTCACCAGCTACGCATTAATAGCTGATAAACTACATAAAAATCCTTACATAGCTCGCTACACACTGCTCTAATACTGTGACTGCTTTATTAGAGTGACTGCTCCATTAGAATATCTTGATCTTTATCGCGGTTTTCAGCCCCACTCCGAGAAGGATAACTTCGGCGTGGTATCATTCTGAGGGGGGCTTTAGCCCCCTAGCCCCCCCTTTCCGCCGCCTATGATACTGTTTGCATTGTTAGCTTATAACTACCCAGTAACGATAAATAAAATATTTGCTATCTCCTGTTGCTGTGAAGTGCCAATCACTACTGTAGCTACCATTCAGTGTATGCACGTTCACCACTGATGATGTGCCATATCCATGAGTATTCCTTTGAAGGCACTGCCACCTTTCACAGCCATCTGCTACACATTTTATTTCATCTTGCAGTGTATCCATGACACCATCTGACCATTTTTTGACATATCGGCCCATCTCATACTTAAAAATGTTACTCAGCGGATGAACGGTTGTGTGTGACACATAGTGGAATACTCGGCTTCTTTTGTCCCAGATATCACTGTGGTCTGCCCTTGGCAACTCCAGCCATGTCTTAATCCATCACCCCGATCCATCCTCATTTAAACAAATGGTATCACGTAAGTAGGACAAAAAATTGTGTAAGATACATAAATCAAAATCCTAAACTTAATTAAGTATGAATTCTGAGGGCCTGCTATTATGTATGTATAAGTAAGGATTGCAGTGAAACTTTTGCGCCGCTCAAAACCCCGCCTTTAAAAATCACCCTAGAGACATTTTACGCTACCAAAATCACCTTTACGGAATAGTACTAGTCTATATAATACACAAAACAGCATCAAATTCAGCAAAACACTTACAGGTGGCCGGATAATTTTTTTTAATCGCCGGCAAAGCTCGAATATTAACCTCACTGCCTCTCACTGCCCACAGTCGCAAGGATACAGGCCAAACGAAGCAGCGCATGGCCACCATTTTACGCCACAATAACAAACTTACCAGTGGGATGAGCCTTTTGGGGTTCCGACGAGTGTAGGTCCTCTGCACCTTGTCTCTTCTTTCATCTTCAATCAGCTGTTTGTCTTCTTCATACAATGAAAAAAAAAAAAAAAAAAATCACGTGAGCTTAGGCTAAGGTCTGTTCAGAGTTCTCTGCCAGACCTGAGATTTTCTTGTTTTGTATGCTTTGTAACTGATTGATAGTGATCTACAAACAGTTTACGGGCGTTAGAAAAAAGATTGCTGACTACTAGTTCAGAATTCGCCGGAGTGGCTTTTATTAGAATTGTCATTGTGCCCGCCAGAAAATGCCAAAAGATCGAAAGAAAGAGCGGCGAGGCAAAGATAAACCTTATGTTAAGGGTACCCAGAACGAAGCCGCAACTCGTGATTCTGACGACGAACCGGAAACGTGTTGCGTGTGTGAAGAGGTTATAAAGGAGTCTACACAAGATGACCAGCCTGGTGATGAAGCAGTTTACTGTGAAGGTGGTTGTGCAGCATGGTTCCATCGGAAATGTTCTGGACTCTCAAAATCGGCATATGCAATGGCTGGTGAGTCTGACTCACCATTCTACTGTGTGTATTGTATGCAATCTATGTATAAAAAGGAATTTATTGAATTAAGAGAACAAATTCACACTCTAACTTTTAAAATTACTGAACTTCTGTAGTCTCTACATAGTCAAAACACAAATCCAATTGCACATTCACCTACTAGTGTTACTCCAGCCTTGCCCCCTGCATCCAAAACCTGTCCTACCTCTGCAAAACTAAGTAAAAATCTAACAACTGATAGTCGAAAATATAACATTGTGCTGTATGGCTTGAAAGAATTCTCAAAGGGGACTAGCAGATCTTCCCGTATGAAGCAGGAACTAGACCAAATCGTAGAAATCCTTACTGGTATTGGAAGCAATGTTGGACCTCAAAACATCCGGGACAGTTTCAGACTTGGAAAGTATAATGAATCAGCCAATCGTCCTCGTCCTATCTTGGTTAAGCTGAACAGATCTTATGATGTTTCTAACCTTCTGAGTGCCAGAAAGAATCTTCCTAAAGGCCTAACCATAAAACCAGATCTTTCACCAGAAGAGAGAGTTGCGGATACGATATTGATGAAAGAGAGATTGAGATTGATACAAGCTGGGCAAAATAGAAAAGACATCAAAATTGTTAGCAGCAAATTGCTTCTCAAAGGAAAGTTGCATGGAAATGTAGTAAACTCAGAGTTTATCCCTAGCTCTCAGGATAATAATGCAGGGGCAACACAACCACTGGCAGCTAACACCCAGGCAAATAACTCCTCTACTATGGACACAAATAACTCAGACAATTGACTAGCTTCATTAAGCTCTAATCCAGTAAATAATTATAACTTGCACAATAGTAATAATCAACCCCCTGAAATTAATAATTCCCAACTTAAAGTAGTAATCACAAACTGTCAAAGTATCTCCGGAAAGAAGGCTGTTCTAGATAATCTGATTCATGAATATAAACCTGACATAATAGTTGGCACAGAATCATGGCTGAATCCTACCATTTCATCATCTGAGATATTTGCACCACAACACTTTGAAGCATTTCGACAAGACAGAAATGATGGTTATGGCGGTGTCTTTCTGGCATGTAGTAAGATGTACAATTGGGAAAGCTTAACTCTTACAACCAATGTGGAAGCAGTTGCTTGCAAACTCCAGCTAAATCATCACCTACTTATAGTACTGGCTGTCTATAGACCACCAAATAGTGATGCTGCATATCTTCAGTCATTGTGTAATCTTATACAGGACATAATAACTGACTTCCCTGGGGCAATTATTTGGATTGGAGGAGACATAAATCTCCCTAACATTGACTGGCTTACAAATTCACATAATGGAAATAATTACCCTGTGTCTTTTTGTAACTTAGTACTGGAACTTTTCTGTGATTCAGGTATCTCACAAATGGTATCCTTTCCCACTAGGGGAAATAACACTCTGGATATTTTTGCTACAAACAGGCCAAATCTTATAAATAAATGTATCCCCATCCCAGGAATCAGTGATCACGATGCAGTTTATGTTGAATCATTCATTACGGCAAAGTACAGGTGTCCAGCTAAAAGAAAACTTTATCAGTGGGCAAAAGCTGACTTCCAACTGTTATCACAAGTTATTACAGAATTTACTTCAAGTTTCACTAGCTCTAATACAACCACTTCATGTGTACAGAAGATGTGGAATGACTTCAAAGCAATGTGTGTGGATTGTATGGAGCTTGTGCCTTACACATATCCTAGTTTTAGATTCAACCAACCATGGGTCACCACCAGAACCAAACGTATCTGTAGGAAAAAGAAAAGGTTATATAATAAAGCCCGTTCTACTGGGTTAGCAAGTGATTGGTCCAACTACAAAAACATAAAAAAGTTATCTCAGCATGAATGCCGCAGAGCATACTACAATTATGTGTCAAGAATATCTGACCCTAGAGTGAATAACAAAAAGTTTTGGTCTTTCATTAAAAATTGTCGTAAAGATACTACTGGAATCACAACCCTGACAGTTGAAGGGAACACAATCACAGATGATACAGATAAGGCTAATGCTCTTAATGATCAATTCAAGTCTGTGTTTACAATAGAAGATACTTCAGTAACACCAGAAGTACCAGGCCCACCTTTTCCAGATATGGACTGTATTGAAGTTAATGTTGAAGGAGTGACACAATTACTGTCTAACTTGGATGCTCAAAAGGCTGGTGGCCCTGACAATATTCCAACCAGATTTTTGAAAGAATTCTCTTCAGAACTAGCACCTTGCCTTACAATGTTATTCCAAGGATCCTTAGAACAAGGAATTATCCCTGATGATTGGAGGAAAGCTTTTGTGGTACCTGTTTTTAAGAGAGGGGATCGCTGTTTACCAGCAAATTATAGGCCAATTTCTCTTACCAGTGTTGTGTGCAAAACCCTAGAACATATAATATCTTCAAATATCTACTCTCATTTAAATAAACACAATGTTCTTGCTGACCAACAACATGGCTTTAGATCCAGAAGATCTTGTGAAACCCAGTTAATTGAAACAATTGATGACTTTGCCACTACTCTCAACCTATCAGGACAAATTGATGCAATTTTCTTAGATATGTCTAAAGCCTTTGATACCGTACCTATAAACAGACTCTGCAGCAAACTTAGTCACTATGGTATTTGTGGAAATATATTAAGATGGATTAAAAGCTTCCTGACAGACAGATCCCAACAAGTTGTTGTGAATGGTGAATATAGCCAACTGTGTAAAGTAACTTCAGGAGTGCCACAGGGGTCAGTGTTGGGACCACTCTTGTTTCTATGTTACATTAACGATATTGCACACAATATTTCATCAAAAATTCGGTTGTATGCAGATGATACTTTACTCTACAGAAGTATTCATTCTGAACAAGATGTGGTAGCCCTTCAGAATGATTTGGATACTTTATCACAATGGGCTGATGTTTGGCAGATGTCATTTAATCCTTCAAAGACTGAATTTTTGAGAATTACCAATAAAATGAATTATGTTCAATCATCCTATTACCTATCTAATACCTTAATACCATCAGTAAGTCATACAAAGTATCTGGGTGTCATTATCGACAAAAATCTTAAATGGACACAACACGTTAACATGATCACTGCAAAAGCAAACTCAGTAAGAAGTCTTTTACAACGGAATCTAGCAAAGTGTCCTGCAACAGTTAAATGCTACTGCTATAATACATTTGTTCGCCCCATTCTAGAATATGCCAGTACAGTGTGGTCCCCATACCATGAACATAACATCTATAAATTAGAAATGGTACAGAGAAGAGCAGCAAGGTTTGTGATGAATAACTATAATAGAACAGCTAGTGTGACAGAAATGTTGAACAGTTTACAATGGCACACATTGGAGAAGCGAAGAAATAGTTTGAGAGCCTCACTAATGTATAAAATAATTAATGACATGGTAGATATTAATGTGCACCAACAGTTTAGACCAAGCAACACCACAACTAGAGGTCACCATCAAAGATTTCTGCAGTTGCCAACAAGGGTAGATGCTTATATGAACTCCTTCTTTCCTTTTACAATAAAATTATGGAACCAACTAGATGATCATATTATCCAAGCTCCATCTCTTGATTTATTTAACAATTATATAAATTTGTAAATAAGTAGCTAACTACATATGTACGAATATACTCATGATTGAGTTTGTACATTAACAAATATATATATATATAAACCATATCCAGGCATTAATTTTCCGTATCAACACTTTAGCAATAGACAAGATTTTTTAAGGCTCTTAGACTATGCTACTGTACGGAGGTACTGTTACTAGATAGACACCTGTATCTTCATGATAGGTCACAATATCAAATAATAATAATGTTTATTCTACGCATTATCAATCTATCGATTGAAACCACGATGACACACCCCTTTTACGCTAGGTGACGGAATAGTTAGTCAGTGACCACGCACCTTCCAGTTGGAAGGCTGACTCTAACAATCGATTGAAATCACCATGACCACGACCCGTTTGGGCAAGCACACATCTTTGCAGACTGACTCGATATACTTTAATACAGCAGTCACCCTAATTCTTTATTCTTTATTATTAATTACTAGGCAGGCAGCACAGCTGGTTTGCCTAGGATGTAAATCACAGAACACGTTACAATCAATAAGTTAAAGTATGTATGCTACATTGTGTATGTTACAGTTACTAATAATAAACAGTGCATGTATTGATTACAATTACTATTCATAAATAATAAGTTACAGCATACAGTACATACATATAATTACTAGTTATAATCAATCAGTGAGTTATAGTGCATATATTACAATAAAAAAGAAAAAAAAGAAAAGTTACGATAATATAGTTATACAATTAATAACTTACGTAGTTGATTAGTAAAATTATCTAGAGTAGCAGCTTCGATAGCATAAATGGGTAGTAAGTTCCAATCACGAAAGGATTTTAGAAAGTAACTATTATGATAAAAATTAGTTCTAGCAGTAGGTATATTGAAGTGAAAATAATGTTGAAATCTAGTGAAGGGTGTGGTGGTAGTAGCTGTAATATAGGTAGGTATTTCTAGTGAAACTGAATTGTGTAGTCCTTGGTATAAGATAGAGAGCCTTGAAATTTGTCTTCTAATGTTCAAAGCGGGCCATTGAAACTCTGAAAGCATGCTGGTCACACTGTTTTCCCAGTTGTAGTTAGATTTTACCCATCTGGCAGCAATTCTCTGCACCCTCTCAATGGCTTGGATATCTTTAGATAAGTGAGGATCCCAGACTGAGGATGCATACTCTAGTTTTGGTCGAATTAGTCCCAGGTAGGCAGCGGATTTAACTGATTCATCACAATTGTTTAAGTTTCGTCTCACAAAGTTTAGTGACTTTATTGCATTACTAGTGATGTTGCTAATGTGTGGAGAGAATGACATTGATGAGTGGAATAGGACTCCGAGATATAGATGCTGATTTGTACGAGTAAGTGCTTCATTGTCTATGTAATACTGGAACTCAGGTGGAACAGTCACATGTTTATAGCTATTAACAAAAATTAAACAAACTAGTATATTAAAAATTATGAATTTAAAAATGAAATAGGGATTCAAGCGGTAAAAAGTAGCGAAACAAGAGATGAACAATAGTAGCTATTACAGCATAGCTTGGTGGGAAATCTCTACTTTGGCATTGGACACAAAATAATTGTTATACCGGACCATGCCAAAGTAGGGATTTTCTACCGAGCTATGCTGTAATAGCTACTATTGTTCATCTCCTGTTTCACTACTTTTTACTGCTTGAATCCCTACTTCATTTTTAAATTCATCATTTTTAATATACTAGTAATTATATTAGAGTGCATGTGGCTGTTGTCTTGATTATACCCAATAAAACTTAAGCATCTGATAATTGCATTCATGTGCCAACACACACACACACACACACACACACACACACACACACACACACACACACACACATACACACACTCACACTGTACTGGTCATGCACTGCCTTATTGGTAGGTTGTCCCATTGGTGATTGTACTTGGCTGCAGCGGCGGAGGAAGTAGTTGATATGAGGGGGGGCTGGGCTGAGGTAAGGTGAGACCAAAAAAAAAAAAAAAAAAAAAGGTCACAACCAACTGACAAGAGCTTTCCACCGCACCAGCTACCATTTCTAGCTGATAAACTACATAAAAATCCTTACATAGCTCGCTACACACCGAATATTTTATTAGAGTGACTGCTCTATTAGAGTATCTCGATCTTTATCACGGTTTTCAGCCCCACTCCAAGGAAGATAATTTCGGTGTGATATCATTCTGAGGGGGGGCTAAGCCCCCCCTCAGCAGACCGAAGGGGGGCTTTAGCCCCCTAGCCCCCCCCCCTTCCGCCGCCTATGCTTGGCTGTATGTGCCCCGGGCCTAGTAATGATAATAATTATAATAATAACAGACGCACATGCAGTGACTTAGCATTTTGTGGCTATCATGTGGTCCAACTTCTAGAAATAGTTAATTATCTATACAAAAATAGCCAAGCTGTTAAAAAGGGTGAGTCTCCAAAAACACCATGTAATGGTGAAAAAAAGATGTGAAATCCAAGGTGGTGGCTAAAAAATGGCTATGATGGTAGGCTAATGGCAAAAATTTTAATAACGACATTTCAGGTGAATTTGTGTTGCCTTCTCCTTGGATCCGGTGTCACAGTGATATATGTTTCCCCGGGTAACGTGTTTCCCGCACACATGATATCACTAGGGATCCGTGTTTCCCCGCACACATATCACTAACTCGCTAGCGACCTACAAGTCACAGTGATTTGTTTCCCCGGGTTATATGTTTCCCTTTTATAAAATTCACTAAATTTACCTGAGTTTTCATTAAAATTTTTGCCATTAACCTACCATCACATGCAGCCATTTCTTGGCCGCCACCTTGGATTTCACACCTTTTCTTCACCCTGGCTTTTTTGGAGACCACACCCCTTTTCACAGTTTGGCTGTTTTTGTATAGATATCACTTCTTTTTGTATTTGTATACTCCAAAGCCAGCGTGTGGCCAATTATGTAGTTCTTTTACTTGTCTTTTTCTGCAGGTCCTGAATTCTATGGATACTTTTTATGATGCATTTTTACAAGAATTAATACTGTATGAATATTATTATTTATTTATTTATTTATTAATGCTTTATAGTACACACATACAAGCATGAGCTTAGGTACACACACAGATACAAGAATTGACAATACACATGGTGTACTAAAGGTCTGTAGGCTTGTTCCTACAGCCAAAAGTAGTAATTATAAAATAATAATAAAAGAACACATGATACATTGTCTAAAACAGTGTGTAGTTAATCGAGAAATGATCAGTAACACACCGACTACAGGGACAGTGGTAGTGCAGTGTATGGGGGGTTGAGGGGGTCAAAGTTATGAATGAAATGATTCCAGAAGTGGGACTTGACTCTGTTCCTGATAGTGTCAATAGACAGATTAACGTCAATTAATGGAAGCGCATTCCATAAGCGACAGATCCTTACAAAGTAAAAGTGTCGTTGCTTGTTAGTGGTGGAGGGATTGTGATGTAATTTGAAGCCTCCTGATCTGGCACTGGTAGAGAAGGAAATGAAATGGTGAATGTTGAAACTACTGGTTGGATTTTTGATAGATTTGATGAAAAACATGATGTCTGAAAGTTCAAAGGTGTACATTAATGGGAGAAGCTCTAGTTTGAGAAGTCTAGTTTTATAGTCGGAAATGTAATTGTTCAAAATATACTTTGTGGCTCGTCTCTGAAGATGTTCTAGGTTACTGATGTCTTTCACTAAATATGGATGCAGATAGGGGAGCAGTACATGAGCTGAGACCTGATTAGAGATACGTATAGCTTAACTTTAGTCAGTGGTGGTATAGATGAACTGAAGGTTCTTCGTACAAGACCCAATGTCTTATAAGCTTTACTTAAAATAATGTCATGATGAGTTTTCCATTCAAGATTATCACTTAATGTAACTCCGAGATCTTTATGTGATTGTTTAGTAATGATTATGTTACCACTAATAGTATATGATGTAGGAGACTTCCGGTTAAAAGATAAATGGCAGCTTTTAGATGAGTTAAAATGTAAATTAGAGGATGTACTCCAGCTAAAGAGGTTGTCAATGTCACGTTGTAACAGTTGTTCGCCAGGAGGAGTCTTAATGTGCCTGAAACATTTGGTGTCATCTGCAAAGAGTAAAGCCTCACTGTCAGTAATAGAATTAGGTAGATCATTCATAAACATGATAAAGAGAAGTGGACCGAGAATACTGCCCTGGGGTACCCCAGATTCAACAGATAAAAGATCAGAATAACAGTTATTAATAGAAACAAACTGGGATCTGGTACTAAGGTAGGCTTGAAGCCAAAGTCACAAGCTACCTGAAATGTTAAAGTTATGAAGTTTGGACAATAGATAAGAATGGGAAACCGAATCAAAAGCCTTACTGATATCTAAGTAGATAGCATCAAATTGGTCACGAGAAGAAAATGCATTGTGTAGAAACAGAAGTAGCTGTTGAGTAGCAGACCGATTGCGCATAAATCCAAACTGAGCAGGGTTGATGTAGGCTGAAATGTGATCAACCATTTTGTTGTAGATGATACATTCTAGAACTTTAGATGTATTACTGAGTAGAGAAATTGGACGGTAATTTTTCACTGAGGTGGGATCACCTGATTTAAAAATTGGAACAATCTTATGGACTTTCCAGCCTCTAGGCAAGTATGAAAACTGAAGCGTTAAATTAAATAAATAGCAAAGGGGTTGATAAAGGGCTGTGGCACACCTTTGTAAAACAATTGGTGGTATTCCATCAGGTCCCATGGCTTTGGTGGTATCTAAATTAAGAAGAACGTTAAGTACTTCACTATCAGATATATTAAACTCAGATAACATAGTATGATGATCAATGTCATCAGGGGGTACAGGATGGCTTGATGGTTTGGTGAATACTGAATAAAAATATTTGTTGAAAAGGGAGGCTTTAGCTGAGTAAGAGTTGGCAGAGATGGAGTCATAATAAACAGAACATGGAATACAATTGGAATTTGTTAAACTTCAAATGTACTTATAGATTTTAGAGTTGCTGTAGGAAAAGTTAGAGATCAAAGTAGATTCATAGTCAGCCTTAGCATTGCTTATTTCAGCTTGGAGTAGTGTTTCGTTATTTTCAAGTTTGAGTTTGTTCTGTTCAGAGGGATGCTTATTGTATTTACGTCTAAGTGTTCGAACACGATTAAAATTGTGTCTAATAGAAGAGTTGAACCATTTAGGCTGATTGTAGCGATTGACTCTAACAGTGGGTATAAACTGTTTTATCCCATCCTTGATAAGTTCACTAATGTAGCACCACACATGTTCAATATTGTCAGACTCAAGGCAAGGGGAGAAGTCAGAATTGCTTAAAAAGTAGCAGAGACTGTTGTAATCACCTTTGGTAAAGTCAAATGATGTTGTTGCTTGGTTATGTACATAATGATTGAGAGTTTGCACATCAAAAGTTATTATGTAATGATCTGAGGGAATAGACAGAGGTGGTACAGAATGAACATTTACATTGAATATGTAATCGGGAATGTTTGTTAAAATAAGATCAAGCATGTTTCCAGCAATATGAGTTGGTTCACAGATTAGCTGAGAAAGATTCAAATTAAAAATAATATCACAGAACTTGGCTGAGGCAGGAGAAAGGCCACACAAGGAGTCCCAATTAACATCGCTAAAATTGAAATCACCAAGAAGTAGTAAGTTATCAGTAGCACTGTTGAGTGACTGTAAAAATTCTATTAAGTACTCTTCAGGAGAGTTTGGGGGAATATATACTAAGCAGTAGATAATTGAAGAGCTTGATCCAATACTAACTGAAAGCACTTCTAAACAAGGAGGAGAAGGTAAAACTTTGTATGATTTGGAATTATGGACAGCTAGCATGACTCCACCACCACGAGAGCCACGATCTTTGCGAATCAGTGAATAGTTCGAGGGTAGAATTTCATTATCATAAATTTTGCTAGACAGCCAGGTCTCAGTTATTCCTACAGTATAACATCAGGGGATCTTGAATAAACATAGTCCTGGAAAAAATTTAACTTATTTACTATACTACGTATGTTGATTAGACAGACATGATCTAGTCACTTGTCACTACTGACTTGCATTGGTTAGTGGTGGTTGACTGGGAGGGATCAGAGGTAACTAGATTTGGTGAACTGAGATTGATTAGTGGAGACTGGTCCATCTGTTGAGGATGGGAAGTTGTGTTTTGTGGAGTTGGAATTGTCTGTGTAGAACGTTGGAATTGGGAGTTGATAACTTTCCCATACAGTTGGTTGTTGAGATAAATGCAGCTACGTTGACTGTTAAGCTTGATTGATTTTCTTGAGTGACCATTCTGGATTAGAGACCACCTTTCTTTTAGTAAGATGGACTCGATAGCTCACTCAGTAGGTGACAAGTCAGGCTTGATAAATATTGGAGGTGCCAGTGAGCTTCGGTTGGCAAGAATGGTAGCTGCATCGATTGCATGGTGTAACTTCACAAGGATCGGTCTGGGTCTGGTTTGTTGGGACTTAAATTTTCCCAGTCTAAAGCAGTCCAGGATTTGGTTTGGTTCGATGTGAACATCAATGCTACCAAATATCTTTGATACTTCTTTAGTATCTCTAACTATACGAGCACTCCTTAGAGTATTCTGAGGACATTCTTCAACACCAAACACTACAATATTAGACTTGCGATCATTGGATGTCACAGCAGACTTACTGGGGTGCTTTCCGATGACATTGGAAGTATCAGTAATTTTGCTACTTAGTTCTAGTTCTTGGGCCTGGAGATTGTCAATCTTGGCAGACAAGTCAGACACAGCTTTTTGTAGAGAATACTCCTTTGAGAGATGCTCTTTGGTGAGATCTGAAACAATGGATTCAATTTGTGGTGAGACATGAGACTGGACCCAGTCAATTGTGATATTCTTTATACGACTGGCACAATCATTAACTTGACAGTAATAAACAAAGTTACTTAGTGAAGAAAGTGATTTAACAGCCTTGAACTGTTCACGAGATATGCATTCACAGGTGGCATGTGCCCACATGCAACAAAGATCACATTGAATTGACTCACCTTTAGCAGACGTACACTTCTTATTACATTTACCACAAACATCAAGTGGTTTACTAAGTATCTGTGCTGACTTATCTGGAGAGACATCTGAGTACGGTCTTTTCTTGGGATTTCCAGACGTAGACATTGGTAGATACGACGATATTAAATTAGCGCACACTAAGAGGAAAACAGATACAAAAATAAGCCGAGAAATAAGCTGATTACAACAGTAAAGTGGACTGGCCTTTACTGATACCGTTATATGCCACGGTACAACGACTTTTGAGGCAGTCTTGAAGGGAAACAGCAGCGGGAAGAGAAGCGTTGAAATCGACTCGTCCAGCTGCGGATAACGCGTTTACACCTCCTCTCTCCTACAGGTAGAATACTTCGTAGCAGAAATCTCCACAAGGTATCTTGCTTGTAGCTGAAGTCTACAGGGTGACTTGTTTGTAGCTGAACTCTCTCCAGGGTGACCTTTTGTTACTGAACTCACTACAAGGTGAGTTGTTCGTAGCTTTTTTATTTTTTTCCTGGGCTGGATGTACTGCCCTTGCCTACCACCCCAACACCAAGGAGCAAGTGTGCTGGACAACTGAAAGGGGACAACTAAAAGTCCCTAGGGCCAGCAATATGGCCCATTTTTGGGGGGAAGCATTGTTGGAACAACCTGCCGTGATGTCACGAAAGTCATTGTGTCGTACAAAGGTTAAGCCCCCATGTTGACAGACCATGGCATGGTCGATAATAAAAGAAGCCCCACAGACACAGTGACTGGGAACATTCAGTAACTTCCATCCGTAGCGCAGATGAACAGCATCCCAGAACTCTTGTTTGTTAAGATGGAAGCCCTGCTCCTGTAATGGCAGGGCCAGTAACCAGGAAGATGCACCGGGTTCACTGTTCAAATCAACCGCCCTTTGAAGTTGGGAAGAAAGATGATCTTTTACATGCATTGCAAGTTCTTTGGAAGTTCTTCGCCGATTAAGATGAACCTGGGCCTTGAACTTGTTCGTAGCTTAAGTCTCTCCAGGGTGACTTGTTTGTAACTGAACTCTGCTGAGGGTGACTTGATTGTAGTTGAACTCTCTTTTGGATGTTAGCTGAACGTTCTAATAGAGTGACTTATTATGAAGCTGAATGTTCTATTAGGGTGACTGCACTATTAGAGTATCTCGATCGCCACTTGTTACATCTAGTTGACTTTCGTAGTGTAACTCAGTGGTTTTTATCTGATTCCTTATAAACCACTGAAAGCTCGTTCTAAAACAATTAATCTATCTCACTACCTATTTTCAGCTGATTTTTAATTAACAAAACTCGATTGTGCGCTTTTTACACATAGTTGGCGTTTTTGTAATAACTCCATGACTGTAATGCGATTTCTTTCAAACCACAAAAGGTTTGCACTACAGATAGTTACTCCATATACAGACCGAATTTCAAGTATTTTGTAAGGTGGTTCACCCTGGAGGTGTGACAACAAGTTGCCTTTGGATTTTTGAAAAATCGCACATAACTCCCTTGTTCTTTGTCTGATCTATACTAAAATTGGAGTGTGTAGTAATATGGAATGTTTTACCAATAATAGATTACAATCTTAGCCTACCTATTATCAAGTACAAACTTACAAACTTTCTATGGAATCATTTTGAACTAAATTTTGATCTTGACAATGCATGCACTATTTCTTTTGTTTGTCCTTGTTGTAATTGTAATAAGTCCCCCAAACCTCCCAACTTTGATCACCTGTAACCCTTGCTTTAAATGAGTTTTATATAATATAAGTAACTATAACTAATCTTAGTAACTACTTACTCCTGGCCACTGGTACTGGATGCCAGTGGACCTTCAGCATACACTAGATTTTAAGGACCAATGTTTATACTGTACGTATCTTGTTGTATGTATGCTGTAAAGCAAATAATAAATAAATAATAACTTACGTTCCTACAGCCCTCTAAATTTTAAGTGAATCAAAGTACGCACGAGTTATTACAATTTTTCTAAAGTGTGCGAGATGAAGAAGAAGAAGATAGAGAAGAAAAGTTGAAGAAGTATAGAAACAATTAAAATTTTTTTTATTTTAACAAGTAGAAATATACGTACATACTGAAAACTACACCATACTACTACTTATTACCTAACTATAAACTTATTACTACCTACGTACTTAACTTAACCAATGTCAAAGTCAGGAAATTCGTCATCAGCAGTAAGCGAATACTGGCGGAGTATCATTTTTGCATTGTACCTCCACAAAGTCACAGACAGTTGCTGGAGAAGTTGGCGCCTAGCAAACTTTTGAGGTAAACCATTTCTAACAGTTGTTCTGTCAGCTATGGATCCTAAAATTGATAGGGAATATGGTGACTAAACACCAAAGGTCTCACATACAAGAGGGATAAAATCTCCTCCAAGAAAAGTTGAAAAAGTTCAGCGTTGAGCTATCCGTCTCCTCCCATCATTATTATAATTACATGACAAATCCTATACTGAGAGGCTGTCAATACTATCCTTACCATCATTGTTGTATAGATGCCAGAGGGGTGATTTAATTTTTCTATACAAAATTCTTAACGACTACCTTCAGCTCTGACTTTACTAATCTATACCCCTACTCCACTACTACTACCAGGGGGCACCACTTTAAATTGTTCAAGCAACATTCAAGTTTGTTATATACAGATCTAATTACTTTATGAACAGAGTGATTAATGATTGGAACAGTTTACCTACCTCTGTTGTAGAAAGTACTTCAATAAACACTTTTAAATCGCTGTTAGATAATTTTATTTATTAGATTTTAGATGTACTTTTGTATAATGCATTGATCGGGTATACAGGCTTTGCCTTTACCCGTATTTAATCATAATCATAAAAAAGATAAGAGGAAAAATACGAAGAAAATAAGACGACCTTTGAAGGCGCGTATCTCAGTGATAAATGGGTGGATCCACCTCAAATTTGGAACGGAAGGCAGCGGCGGAGGAAGTAGTTGATATGAGGGGGGGCTCCGCTGAGCTGACCCAGATTTATTTCTATAGTTTGGTAAGGTGAGACCAAAAAAAAAAAAAAAAAAAAAAAAAAAAAAAGGTCACAACCAACTCACAAGAGCTTTCCACCTCACCAGCTACCATTTCTAGCTGATAAACTACATAAAAATCCTTACATAGCTCGCTACACACTGACTACTTTATTAGAGTGACTGCTCTATTAGAGTATCTCGATCTTTATCACGGTTTTCAGCCCCACTCCAAGAAAGATAATTTCGGTGTGATATCATTCTGAGGGGGGGCTAAGCCCCCCCTCAGCAGACCTAGGGGGGGCTTTAGCCCCCTAGCCCCCCCCTTTCCGCCGCCTATGACGGAAGGTGCCCTATCACTTGGGAGTTTCCACAGCAAAATTGGTTAATTTCCGTCTTCCAATTATTGCGCTATGGATGCGTGAAGATGGCGTTTTCTTGGTTCCTTAAAAATAATACACACTTGTCTGTCGCGCGCCCGAAGTAGCTTGTACTTGGCCGCACGACACACTAACGTGTGTCTTGATTAATAACGTCACAACAACAAGAGTTATAAAAGAGTTAGCTATAGCTCTATAGGTGTACACTTAAATTGTGACGAAAGCCAATCGCAACTATTATTGACCTGGTCAGAAAGTACATCTCCAAGGTTGTGCGAAATCAAGATTCAAGATAAGTGGCAGAAAGAACTGAGTAAGATCTTTATGCATGTTACTCACAACACATTAATTTTGCCAGCCATGCACTGTACGTCGAATGTGACGTATGAGCACAGATTGTGATCTAACTTGAGTCTTCACTGTGTTTGTAACTACAGAAAATTGACCAGTTTTGTAAGTAAGCAGTTTTCCATAGCTGCATTCTAAGCTATATGTATGGCCACTGTTGAGTAGCGAACTGGCGATCAAATGGAACTTATCCGCAATGAAGTCATAATTGATAAAATGGCCGTGTTTATTGTGGGCACTTCGTTTGTTATCAATAAAATGAGCTTTGTTTGCTGATTTCACGACATGGAACTATTGGATAATAAAGGTAAAAAGCTAGTTAGCTAACGTGATGTGGCGATGCGAACAGACGAAACCAGGCTTAAGTTTGCTATCGACGCACAACTATGCATGCGCATTTCCCTTGTAATTAAGTATGTATGCCTCACTTTGCCCCTTGCTGTAGTATGTAAACGTTAACATAGCGAATCGCCATCTCTCCCAATAGCACAAAAGTGTCCATGCACACTATCGGCCGCCATTTTATGCTATGACGTCATTGTGGATAAGAGTTAGCTAGCTATAATTATCAAACATTAGCTATAGCACATAGCATTTTCAAATATTTGTCAACCAATTGCAAGTTCCCTCCCCAGAATAAGATTTGCACTTGTCATTGAAAATTGAGACAATAGGAGATTTGCAGCTTTGTACACAGTTGTTCACAGGGACTCTCATCATGCATTGCGGTGGACTGCCTTATATGTTTGGTTTCATTATTTAGCTAGTACCAGTATTCACTGTGAAAAATGAGGGATATAAGATGGTATTTTCAGTGGCTTATTGAATACAAAAAAGCTTGATATAATCTGTAGTATACTAACAATCATATGTAAGGTTTTAGTTAATGTGTTAAACATACTGAAACCACATATGTGATGGTATAGTGTGGGCATTATATTAGATATAAGCTATTTCAGGTAATGTGGTAAATAAACTGAAACCATATATGTAGTAGTAGAGAAGTAGAGTATGGATTGTACTAAAGTATAAGATGAGTATAATGCAGGATATATATTAAGGCTTATTTGTATTCAATAAGCCACTGGAAATACCATATTATATCCCACTTTTTTTGCAGTGATTCATATTAGATCACTATGTAGCTGTGTCATATTTAAAAAGTCAGTGGATACTGAGCTGATAGTCAGTTCAATAAGCCATACTGGTTATTGAACCGACAGTAAAACTTAGACAAAAAGGTCACTAAATAAAAAATAAAAACAACAAAACACAAAACTCAGCTAGGACTTAAACCCTGGACTACTGGAGCTTTAGGTAAGTGTGCTAATAACTGTGCTACTGCTGCTAGCAATCCACCTCTCCTACTTTTCTATCTTAGAAATGTTACTCAAGTAGTAGTCTCAGTATATAATTATAATAAAAAGAATATAACCTAAAGGTGAAGAAGAAACCAAAGCTGAACCCAACCCTAATGCTAATACTACTTTTCGCGCCCCCTAAAGTCAATTGTTTTGGGCAACTACTAAACACAAAAATAAAAACCTTTCTGTTCAGTAACCAATTCCGTTTAAAAAATACATTAGTTTTTGGCATATATAAATATATATATATCTAACTATGTATTATACTAAGTGTCTTTAATAAATTTGAGACATTCCATACATCATCTCCTCTCATGATTCCATTAATGATAACTCTACAACCACTTGTCTACTGTTTCTATGGACTCACACATTATGAAATCACTATATGTTTGCATTAAAACCACTATACCTACCAGTGGTACATACTGACATTTGCATCGGTATTACTGACTAATGAAAGCGTAGCGTCATGCGTAGTGGTTGGCATGATGCAAACTCAGCATCTTGCAGCAATGATCAAAGCCTATGCTCACACCCCACACAGGCATTACACGATTCAATCACTGATGCAAACATCAGCATGTTCTATTTTTTACAGGCATTTAAATAGTGCTCAATTAGGGTAATAATAATCATGGCTATGTTTCAGTCACCACTTTCTGGCTCTTGTTATGTTTTGAGGTTGTAAACTTTGATATGCAAGCCCCAATATAAAGACAGCATTTTCTGTACTTGTTTGTTTTATTGTCTTTTAACAACTGTGGAGATTTGTATTGTTATAGTATCCTTGGATGACCAAGGTCATGAAGGTCACATTCTACTCAAGTATTACGTGGGTCTCATCCAGTTTGTAGAGTATTTGGGTCTGACTCATACCTGTATGTGATGATAGATTGATTACATGTGACCAGTCTGGGAAACTGCTCTTATCGCCTATTTAAAAGTATCGAGAAACACCGGTTTAAGTATTTAGTGTGTTGTAGTTCACCAATGGTTGAAGCTATGTGTATCAAGTTTTACACCAATTCCTTACCTTCTAGAGCATCCACTGTGCAAGTAGCCAACAACTAAGTTTCCCGCCATTTTAGATAGTTTTTAAATGGAGGCTGACATATCAGACGAGCTGCAAAAGGGGTGGGAGGCAGGGGGCCTGGAAGGTGGGCAAGATAGTGTTCAAAAACTGATAAGGAAGGCGCAGGGATAAATTAGGCCAAGTTTTGGGCCATTCAGGTCTCAAAATTGGCTAAAATGAAAGGAAATTTACAGCAGAGGTGCTTATTCAACACCACAGAGCTGTAAAACCACATACAGTCATCCCCAGGCTGACCAGAACTGCATTAAGGCCCCACACTGCACGTATGGATTGCCACTGGGCTTGGGAAAAGCAGCCAGCAAAACCAGATCACTCTGATTTAATTGTGGAATTAGATATTTTATTCATGTAGCTTTGTGTCCTTGGTAAAAAATCGAATCTACTGACATGGACGATAAGACCAGTTTTCTCAAACTGGGTCACATATGTCACTTGAGGTCTCAGAGTGGATCAAAGTGGAGCAATGAGCTTATAATACTTTAGTCGTATTCAAAGGGGTGGTTTTGTTATAGCCTTGTAAATGGTAAGTATATTATGCAACAGTCGGGAGATTGAAAACTGTAGTATGGGATTAGTCAAGCTGTAGCTTTGGTGGTTTGACATAATCACTGTAGGATTATATGGAACCACTCCCATTTGTTGGTCAAAAGTTTAATATGTTTTAGTGTTTGACAATAACTTTTGATTAATATGAACTTTACTGCATGACTATCCTACGCTCTTGTGCATAGATGATTTAAAGTAATCACACTGTACACAGTAGGGATCATGAAGGTTGGCTTTTCTGATCAAACTTTCACCCTAAAACCAGCCTTACAATATCTTCATGGTGCCTTGGCAGTATCGATTTGGTATAACCAAGCCCAAAGTGCCTTCAGTATGACCTGAAATGCTTCCAAAAAGTTGCTATGAAATTTTAAAGAAAAATTATTCAGTGGAAATTTTCTGACTGACTGACTGATTGAAATACTGACTGACTGACTAATGCCTTCAGTCAAGTGTAACTTGATAATGGCTAAGGATACGAGCTTGATATTTTCAGTTTCATGTCGCTTCATCCCTGAGACATGCCTTATGGCATAGCACAATATGTACAATGCATGCTTCATGTACTTACCTTTGTCCTCCTTTGTGTCCCATTTCTTTTTGCTGATAATCCAAGGTGTTGATTTGTGGTAGCTCGATGACTTCCCTTCATCTGCAAATGGGAACCGTCCATATTTTCTGTAGTGACTGGATTTATTTCAGAGGTGCTTCTCTTCCTGTTCTTTGTGTAACAGGCTGAACATTGTTTGTAGCAAAGCGTAATGGCCACTTCCACTTTTGAGTCAGTAATTGATAGGTTAGGCACGTGAATCATCCATATATTTCATGGTGACTGGATTGATTGCAGAGGCACTTCTCCTACTGTCCTTCATTTGTAGAACGTGCTGAACATAGTTGAAAGTGAAATGCAATGGCTTTTCCATGTTCGGATGTGCGTTCAGACAAAACATTAACTCTGGTGCCATTCTTTCTTTTGATTCAGTATGTTCAGTATGCATGAGTTCACCAGTCACAATGATGTTGCAAAAAGTAAACAAACAAGTATAAGGAATTATGAATTTAAAATCATAGACATAAAAAGTATAGGGAAACAAGGGAGGTCACCTACAACTGCAGATATACTAGTGGCCATTTAATCCATAATTCAGTCTATTCTATTATCCCCAATCGAACTTATTAACTGCAGCCAGCATTGTACTTGAAATGTACCTTTTTGTTCACATCTCTGTATTATATAAAATTAATGGGTTAGATTATACTGTTTTGCAGTGAAACTTCTAAAGTGAATATAATTATATACAGTCTAATTATCTCATGGTGAATATATTTGGGTATGTTTGATATGTAAACAAATGCAGTTTCTATGAAATGAGCTAAAGTTGAATGTAAACCAAACATATAATAATGTCTCCAGACAGGTAGGAAATAAAAATATATCCAGTCAACACTTAGTTACTGCCTCATTTGCTAAAGGGAAATGTCATATTTGTAATGTAGTTACCATTTGTTGTTTCTGAGAATTGGTTGTTTCCAAGAATTGACTTCTTGTAAGGTTCATGGCTGACTTAATTTTATTATGTTTAATGGTCTAAATAATTAGTGGGCTTACATGCATTATTGTGCATGATTTTGATTGTCTTATTGTTGGTAGCTTTCGTATGCCCTGAGGAGATTGTTGAACAGTAAGTACTGTACTACTAGTAGCAGATGGCCTTCTGGCCAGTGCAGTGTCTTTGAGCATTTTCAATGGCCTGCTTGAACAGAACCCTTGTGATAGTTGGGAAGAAACAGAAGTGAAATGTATTCCCTATTTAGCCATCTTTTGTGAGCTTCAAAATGTGAAATGCAAAACTATAACTCACTGGTTTCACTAGGAACCAGATTGTATTCCACATTAGTGTAAAAGTAGTGTACTTTGTTTTGTAAATGTGCTTCTTAAAGTTTTGGGTGAAATTAATGTATAAATATATTTCATAATAGTAGCAAGGATTCCACAGTGACACTATACTGTTGATATGTAATCTGTGGTTCCAACTTTCTCTGGTATGCAGCTGAGTTTGTTCATGCAGTTCCCCATAAACACTATTATAAGGCTGCACAGGATGTGGACATAACACATGAAGTTACAGTGGAATAAATGCATGGCTGCCTGTGAGGTCATGTATGTGTTCAGTAGAGCAATTTATTGTTCTTGTCTTGCACATTTATCACTATCTGTCACACAACTTTGCTACATGAATCATAATTTCATATAAGTATTCAGAAATTCTGTTTTAACTCTGCCTGTTTCTCATTGTGGTATGATTCACAACATCAAAAGTGACAATAGAGATGCATAAAATTTATTTGTGCGGTGTGTGGGTTTCATAGTTGTGTAAACCATTCTGGTAGTTTCTGACCTCATATAAAACAATACTTTTTCTTATGGAAGCATATAGGGTTGGGCATAACAAAGGTCTTTGTACATTTATCACTATCACTCAAACAAGTCTATCTGTCACACAACTTTGCTACATAAATCATAATTGCATCTTTTTGTTGTGATGTTGTAAAGTAGTATTGTATGCAGATGAGTTATGCTAAAATTGTGTAAAAATCGTAACCATGCCCAGCAGCATTAGAAAGCTGAAACCTGATTTATACACGAATGTGCTGTACCACCCAACAAATTGGAATTACTTTCATCTAAAAGTACTGTTTCCTATTTAACTGCTTAAAGTTGTCCTTTTATTACCTGGTAGAAGCTAACAAGTTATTCTTTCAATCATGGATGTGGAGATATTGTGTACTTGATGTATTTTCACTTACATTTTCACCACAAATGTAATGTTGTCTATGTAAAGCTACCTTGGACATTTTCCATTGTTTTAGTCAGTTTTTAGTTGTGTTGCAGTAAATTACATAAGGTAGAAGGAAGAGGTGATGGCTATATATATTGTAAGGAAGAATCTAAATACAGTCATTCATATGCTGAAAATTCAGAATGGAGAGGGAAATTTTCACTTTAATTTTTGGTGCCAGACAGACACTAATTGTGGTCAGACACAAAATGTATCTTCTAGGAAATGTCAGGATGTTTAGTCAGTGTATTCATAGTTTGTGTACTCTTTAGCTTCCTGTGAAAAAGGAAATAGTATTAATGTACTTACCTCTTAATTAAACTGCACGACCATATAAATGTTGTATGCAGCATACTAAGTGCAAAACTTACATTTATAACCTACTGTATGGGTTACTGTGAAGCATACAGGTGATGTGGTATCTGTTATAACAAATACCAACTGTCCATACATCCTCACATAACAAGTGGGCTAATACCTTCACCCACTACTGTGGGGTACTATTCCTACCTCCAGGAGGATTTGTCTACCTACTCATCATGTGACTCATGGTATCTGGATAGTGCACCACTGGTTAGGCATGGCTGTGTGTGAATGGCAGCCAAAGCTAAAGTCTTCTTTGCCTGGCATGCTGAGTAATCCTGATCACCTGGCATTTGTTGATCACACTCATTAGTCAGAAGTTGCCAAACTATTAGTCATGTCCATACAACATTTGTATACCTCATGTCTTAATTGAGCAAGCAATACTGTAATTCAAATAGGAAAGATCTGTACCTTAAAAGTGTTTTGATTTCAACTATTAATTTCATGTGACTTAAATGAGAGGAAGTATAATACATAGCTATGTAATGAGAACATAAGAAGAACATTCTCTACAGAGATTCTCATAGTTGGTATGATAGTAGACTGAAGCTCTCATGTAAAAAGCTGCTCTCTAAAATTCATTGTTGTTTCAGAATATCTTATGGGCAGAATTTTTAGTGTGGGAATTAAAATTGATGATTTGGCGGACACTTACAAAATCAAATTTTGCCATATTTATATTATTAGTGTTTCTAATATTTTTACTCATTGGACAAGCATGAGAGAAGCAAGACTGAACCATAGATTATAGAGGAGTGCATAAGTTCTTATAATGTATTCTTGCACGGAGAATGTTCCTGATCACTTTGTTTCCTTTTGCTACACTGAATAAATCTCTGTCCTCTCACATGAAAAAGAGTTTTCCAGTATGCAGGCCAATGAGGTAATTCGGCTCTTTGTAAATGAGACGAGAAACAAAAGCCACTCAGCTAGCTTGAGATGAATTTCATCATATTAAACTCTTGTAATTATCATTGAGTAAAATTCCAAATATTCTACTCGCCAAATTTTCAGTTTATACGGTATATTGCTGATTGCATTATAGGCAACTTCAGAATAGTGAAACCTGTGCTGCTCACTAGTGCCAAATATAATATATAGTAAAAATTTTCTTGGAACAGCAAACATTGTTAGATTATTGGATTAGAGAGGGGCTTCACTGTGTAAGATTGGCTTCACCAGTTGTGAATTCTTACATGCATGCCGTTGTACATGTGTTCAGTTTAGTTGGTATTTGTATGTGTACAATACTTATGAAAAACCATCATTGACTCTACTGAAACAACTACTGTATGTACCATAAGAACAAAAAAAAACTGCAGTAATGACCAGTACATACGGTAGTGGGAGATGAGTACATGGACATCATAATTCTTGAAATTCCTTTCTTCTGTACGTAAACTGATATAATATAGTCTCTTCCATTGCATGACCTTTATTCTTTATTCAGCAGTTGGCTGTGCTTCTTTAGTACATGTTGACTGCCATACACTTATACATGTTACATATTTGAAGCTGTTTCCAAAAGTATTGTTTTAAATTGTAATAGTTTCTCATTCTAGCACGATGGATAACATGATGTTACTCTTGCTGGTACTCCCATTGGGTGCATTTAGTTATAGTTATGACTGTAAGTAATACATATGTGTGAATCCATTGTAGTTACAGAATAGTTCAGAAATAGTGTATTTTGTAGATTAAATTGATCTAAGTAAGGGAATATTTTGGTGAAAGAGCTGATAAAATTAATGTAATCACATGGAATTTCCCAAAACAACTATCCAATTATTTGTAGGTATGTTGTTCTAGAATAACAACTATTAACAATCAGAGATGGCTAAACTGGTTTTGCACATCTTTGGTAAGGACATTATCCTAACCGGGGAATATTTAATTGGAAAAATAATAGTCTGTGTAAGCACGACCAAATTATTATTCTGGCCACACATTTATTTGTTATACAACCACACTGGCTTCCATTGGTCACACATGTCTTGATACTGTAATTATCTGCATTTAACTTCACTGGTTTATGGACACTTTGATTTGTGATTGCAGGTTTGGGGAAACCAACTGTGAACGTAAACTGCACTACGGACCATAAAGCGCATACACATACTATTAGTATATTTTGGCAACTGGATCCACCTCAAAATCTAAGTATCACACAGGAACAAATCTCATACCGCTTGGCAGACACTAGAGCAGATATTGAATGTCAAAGTACTAACAGGACTGTGGCTGTAAGTTGCATCATGCTATACTACACACAATGTATTAGCAATTCATATGCATACAAGTGAATAGACTTGAACGCTCTATTAGAATCTGTGTAGATGTCACTTAAAATTACATATTGTGTAAATGGTTTGAAGAAAGTTATACTTTTAGTCCAGTAGAATAAGTGGCTTTTTTGGCTGAACCTTGCAATATGGTCTATAGTTTATTTTATGCCACAAATATTTCTCCATACTATGGACAACTCAAACCACCTGCTGGACCTCCGTCAGCATTGGGCAAATTGGGATATTAACTCAGGAAATTCTAGTACTTTGGACATTCCATGCTAAATTATCAAAGAACTTAAAATATTAACCCACTGTTTTTAGATTTCTTCAAATTGGCATGAAGACGGTGCATCATGAGTCAAAGTCATATACCAAGTTTCATTTGATTCCTTTGATCTCATTCCGTGTTATTCCTGCTTGTTTTACTGGTATTTTACTGCATTTGTTATTGTGCAATACTTCTACTATTCAACTATACAATGAAACCTGTCCAACTGGATCACTGTACTGTATAATAAGGTCACCTGATTTAAACTGACCATTGTAACAGTCTCCTAATTGTGTCATTCATGTACACAGTGAATAGAGCACATGCAAAGTAGTAAATGATGGGATCCATGACAAAATAACCAAGCTGCAGACAGAATAGCCAAACTGTGAAGTAAATCACCAAACAATTGCTCCAATAATTAAAATATCAGCTGGACAAATATTTTTTACTTTTAGTTTATAGCTAACTCTGAATGATACAGTTGTAGTACCACTACACCCTTTGCACAGCTTGACTGTTATGGATTTGTTGTAACCAAGCACTGTCCCTGTATACCACTGCACTTTATAGAACACCGACTGTATATGTACGTACATGTACGCATTCAGCATGCACTATTATGAATTATTTGTGAAACCAAATTTGCACCGCATATGTGTGCCACACACATACATGTGGCAGGCTGTTGCTGACCCCAATACTGATATGCTGTTGATAAATGCCAATAGAGGAAATCATTAGTGGAGCAAATAGGTTGTAGCAGGAAAGACTAATTTTGTTCATGCAAAATAATGCAATGGATGCTCTTAAAGGCTGGATTTGTGTCTTCCACATGCAATTGCCAATTGTATGAATATTCAACTTTGCTTCTGAAATTTTTCTTCCTCCAATGTTCTATGTTATGACTCACAGCTGATGAAATTTCAGTTAATAACTTATTTCAAATCTAAATCAAGTTATGAATCATTAAAGTGGCAAAATTTGGTGTGTGGAAGACCTTCTTGCAAATTTGGACACAAAATGGCTAGTACACTGAGCACTTTTATATCATCGAAAGTTCTCTCTTGCATGCCAAATAGTAAGGTTACCAAAATTCTCATGCAAGAAGAGCAGCATGCAAGTGTAAGAGAATAGCACACCTTAAAGAATTTGATTTGATGTCCATTTCAGTGAAAATAACAAAAGGTACAGACAGAAGTGATTGAGCAACTTCAGTATAAAAGGCATGTCATGATCTATTATCTGTACATAAAAAATATTGTTAAGAGGTACCACACAGTCATACATACATGTGTACGTATCCTATATAAAATATAGCTAGAGGCTCTCACAACACTATTCTGGACACCTTAAGACTCCACTATACTATTCGTATTGGAAAGTTGTCCTGATCTCAGAGGCTTATTTGTATGTATGTTTTATACAAATATGACCTTAGACAAAACAATATTCTGGTTATCACAGTGTCCACATTTCAGGGTATATGGGAGCAGCTACTGTACTGCATGGATACCACCACATATAATGTCCCAAATAAGGCATAACTTCCATTATTCCTTGAAAATAGTCTAAGTGAGCTAGATGATACTGGAACAGGTGTGAAGAATCTAAACACCAAGCAGTTAATAAGCATAGATGAAGAACACACATATGCTATTCACTGTATAGTGAGTGCTTTGTGACATACTCTGCAAGTATATAGCAAGTACTAGTTATTGAGCTTACATTTGATGATCTACATATATGTACATTAACTTCTTTATGTATAAAACTCAAATTCTATCTTTAGCACCAATGTTATGGAACATTTTATAATACTGCACCTGATAAATTATTTGCACTTCATGGACTTCAGCTGGAGAAAGGGTGTATTAGCCGAGCTTTTCCACACCAACAAAAAACCAAAAAGAGGCAAATAATTATCACCAAGACACTTGATTTTATCATAATGATTTACGTAGAAGCATTCAACAGGAAAAGGCCAGAATTAAATTTCCTACCAGAAAACTGTGTTTTTTCTCTCGAGTCTAAAAGTAATGATAACCATTATAGTATAGCTTAGCTAACTGAAACAAGCATTAAAAAAAAAAAAAAGCAAACTTAAGAAGGTCAAGAGAGCAAATGTGACTGCATGGGCCTGTGAATTTAAGGCATGTGAGCACATAAAATTGCCTACTTTTCGAACTTTAATCACCTATAACTTTATGTACTAATGTGCTATAGCTTTGAAACTTTACGCAGGTATTAAGCAATTGATTGGCTTTATAATAAAAGTAGCAGAATGCAAATATTTTACTCCAGTACAGCTGAGATATGTCCTGTTGTGTGATAGGGTGTAGTTTGTGCCCACAGAGCATATGACAGTTATTGAGACATACGTAACTATGGTATGCATAATGATGCTTTCAGTGGTTTATGGAACTATTTAATAATTATACATTTTTCCATTAATTGTAATACCTCACATTTGTTAAATGGTCAGGTTATCAAACCATTTTTGGTAAAACTGAAACCCATAGAAGCTATTTTGTGAAATTTATATGGTTGCTATGCAGCTAATTAAACTTTGGTTGCTATAGCGAAATTCCCAAGGCTGACACCTGTCCAGCAGGTGGAATATTGTTTTAGGTATACAGGACAATCCAAAAGTGCATTAAAATAAACTATAGACCATTTTGCAAACTTCACCCTGCTGTCTGCCAGACTATTTTGAATAATCAGAGGAAAAAGAAAGAGGCACCAAAAACAAAATCCTGATGGTAGATAGATAATGCATAAATACTGATGGGATGGTTGCTAGGGAGAAATCTGTTCACATAAATTCAAGCAGCTACCTTAGATGAAAATCAAGGTTTACCCCACCAAATGTTTTGTGCCATGTTCACATGTGTATTATACTGTCAGTTACTTACTTGTGTATCCATCAGAATGACTATAGTAAAACTTCAGATGATATCAGTGAAACACATCAGTTAAGCTATGTGATCTCCACAAATTATCAGTATTATAAGTCTTGTAAAGTGTTGGTTTTCTATGATGATTTTGACGACCCTTTCCAGAATTTTAATATCACTACTACTGTAAAAGAGTGTCAACTTGAAGGTTAGTTATAAGCAAGAGTTCATAATAAAAGCACATATTTTTATGTAGAAATGTTTCATTATCAGCACAGCATAAAAATACCATCAGTTAGTTTCAAATGTCTGTGATTTAGACCATGTCACTCATGTGTAGCTCATCCTGTAAATACAGCAGACACGTAAATACAGATCTCTAAGTGGTAGGTATACTGCCACTTCACTCCTTTACTCTTACATGTGCATAGAACATGTTAAAATTTTGATGCACAATAGTTTTCATGAATTGGACAATCCAGTAGGGACTCATGCACATGAAAGTTAGGACTTTTCTATGCAAAAATATCTCCCAAAACCAGCATAGTTTGTAATGCTGTATATAGTACAAAGTGGAATGGCTATGTCACTTTTCAGTCAGGATGCATATTCCAATATAACTTAACCATACAATGTTGAACATTTATCATTCCTCTGCACTATCATACTTGTTACTATATTTTATCGCTTCTTAGATGCCAGCAGAGGATAATGACTATATCATTCAGACTTAAGTAACCTACAATTTCTAAATAACGATTATGCTACAACATAATACTGTATGTGTAACCATTCAAGATGTGTATGTATTTCACATTACTATTATGTATAATATGATTTAGTTTCCTGCATTTACGTACACAGTATGTACGTACCTCCATATAAGTGTCTGGCTGACATCCATGTATGTGCACACTGTACCTTAGTGCTACTACAGTATGTTTTGAAGATTTACATTGTGAAATATACAAGGTAGCTAGTATGATTTAATTTTTAATGAGTGTATAATAGCTATACAACAGGGATGTGTCCACTGTGGTCAGCAGTGGTCGGAACCAGCCACCACTACCACTCAACAACCACTGGAGATTCATACATTTTATCCTGTCTTGTAACCACCACTACTTTAAACCTGAACACATCCCTGATATACATGCTGTCAATTATTCAATTTCAAAACTGTACATCATAAAGTAAGGTAGTACTGTATATTTGGGATCGTGCAGTTTTGGGCTTTCTTGCTTGCCCAAAAATATCCAGCCTCAAATTTCCTTCATAACAGCTTGGCAGTATATTGGTTAGACATAGCCAAGCCCAAAAATGCCTTCAGAGTAACCCCAAACCCTTCCAACAAGTTTCTACAGAATTTTAAAAATTCCAATTTAACTGAGTTTTCTACTGACTAACTAACTGATGACTTCAGCCAAGCATAACCCGACAATGAATAAGGCCACTCCAAATAAATTCTCCGTTTCCCGTCCTGCACTCAAGCATATTTGCATGTGGGCGAGCGGTCCATTTCCAATATTCATTATAAGATTAACAGCTTTTTAAGCCATTATTTGTCTGGTAAAAGGCTGCATAAAAGCATGCATAAGCTTATTCCTTCCTTTTTAAGTAACAAAAATAGCACAAATGTGAAGTTTGTGTTGACTTGATAGCACTGTTGACAAGTGAGCTGACATGGTTTCAAGTGTCAACTATCAAAGTAATAGCTATGTCAGTCATGATAATTATATAGGAGGAAGTAAGAAATAAGGGCTGTAATCATATGGCTACACTATTAATTTTAATGAAGTTTAAGTGAAATCATTGTTTGTTGTCAATGTTGAACTTGCTGGTAACAGGCATTTCAACAGACTTTCTGAGAAGTTGGCGATTCAAAATCCTACCACAAATAATTGTTTTTCACTAGACTACCTGGACACAATTGGTATTATCATAATACATTGCAAGTTTAAACAATTACATTGGTAAAAATTCTCCTCAACATGGGTACTCTAATAAAGCAGTCAAAATATAAACTATAAACTACTCTAATAAAGCAGTCAACCACTCAAAACAATATGAGGGAAACCTGTCTTATTTCCCTTGACACAGCAGATTTAAATAACACAAAGCTACATGAATAAACTAATTTTATAATCAAAATCAGCTGGGTTTGAGTAGTCTGCTACTTTTCCCAAGCACAGTGGCAAGCCATATGAGCGATCTGGGAGCTCTGGCCAACTTGGGGATGGCTGAACAGATATTTGGCATTTAATAAAGCCCTGTACTGTAAATTTCTTCCAGTTTTGGAACCTGAATAGCCATAATTTGGCCTAATTAATTCATCCCCACATATCTTGTAAGCAGCCTCTTGCCCCACCATCACTATTGGAACTTGTCTAATACAGCCAACCTCAAGTTAAAAAAAGTATCTAAAATGGTAGGAACTTTGCCGTTGGATACTTATAGAGTTGATGCTCTGGAAGGTATGGAATTGGTGTAAAATGTGTCACAGTGAAAATTAAAAAGAAAGAAAATGCAATAGCTTTAACTGACCACTGGCAAGCTACAACACAATTACTTAGGCATCATTATTATAATTATTCCTTGTTCTCCATCACTGCCCACATCAATTTGCACCTAATTTGAATAATCATGTGAATGCACTATTTTATGATAGAAGAGGACACATAGTAGAGTAACGAAGTTTTAAGCAAGGATCTTAGAAAGAGTAATACTATATAGCTATGCCTTTCATTCATCCAGCTGTACCAAACAAAGTTATGTTTATACAAATGAATATACCGTGTGTGTTAGAGTTCCATTCTTCTCCTCTTAGTGGATTATCCTGTAAATTCTTGTCCTCCTCAGACCCCCCTAGCAGTGTCCCCTAGATTCCAGCTGCCCATAATATATATTATGGTTATGGCTATAAGTCACATATATGCAGTTGCTACTTGCTGCAACAGTTACACAGTGAGGTTTTAATATCTAAAAATTTCCTTTGGCTAGATTCCCAACAATGACATCCGGTATGACGTTGTTGCTCTACTGTGTAACCTGTTTAACTTGCTCCACCCCCTCTGTTTTAGAAGCTCCAACTTGAGAACATCATTGCTTGTTACCTACTTGAAAAGGACATCTGGATTCAGTGAAATAGACTGGTGGACTGGAATGGGTGGAATGGAACAGTATTAAGATAATTTCATCTGGTGGTAACCTCTTTATAGACCACTTCCCAACGAAGACCACCTCTTTATAAGGACCATTTTACTTTAATACTGACAACTACGTAACTACAAAAATCATACCTTTATCATTGACTTGTGGAATTCCTGATTAATTATAATTCCCTTTAACTGTAATTGGCTAGTAATCTGGTGCCCTTTTCAAATCAGTGTAGAGGAGAAAAAGGCGGCCAAATTACTAGCCAATTAGAGTTACAGGTAGCTAGGAATGCAGCAAGGCTGCACCAATTAATGATAAAGGACCAATGTTATATAGATTATCTCGATCTTTATTAGTATTTTTCATTGTATAGTTAAATTTATATATTCTTGTTCTTCCTAAAACCTTTTACAGCAAGCTTTTCCTATTACATGCACTGTAGCTCTGCTCTATTTACATCTTTCTGTATATTTGTACAGCCAAACTATGATGATTTCACTTTGGTGTTCTTGTTAAAAGCCCACAAGTTCAAATTTTGAAGGGGGTTTCCGGAACCCCAGGTACCCCCCCCTCCCCCCAATAGCTACACCCTGGAATTCATCTGTATGTGTATACTGTATCTTGTTTACAGATTTAGAGTTCACTTCCACTGACCTATATAGTCAGCAGGTACAATGTAATTACCAAACTTTCTTAGTCCCTGGCCTAAGAGGCAGTACCAAAACTAAGATCACTGTGACAATTACAACTTCGCATATCAGTTCAGCAACAATAACCTAATTAAGGAGTAGCCGGAGGTTATGTGCATGCAACCTACAATATAAACATTGGCCAATGTCATTGCATACCATTAAACTGAGTTACAGTATATGACAAATTTTATAATTGTGCAGAGAGTACTGAGTATACAACTATACAGTGCTGTCAGGCATAATGAATGGCTTACTGTCAGGGGCGTAGGGAGGGGGTTCCGGGGGGTTCAGGAACCCCTCCTGTAAAATTTAGACTTCTGCAAGCAGGATCCTAACACACCATTTAGTGTGGCAGGACAAAATGAGTGAGCAACATAGTGTAATGGCACAGCACAACAATTGATAAAACTTATATTCATCTCTCAGGGAAGGATTTACAGAGGTAACATAAGCCCTCTTCAAAACTTGTTAAAAAGATCGATATACTCTAATAGAGCAGTCAGGTATATACTCTAATAGAGCAGTCAGGTATACTCTAATAGAACATGCATTTAAATATCCATGTCCATATGAAGTTTTTCAGACATTCCAACATTAAATGCAAAACTTAGCATGACCTTATACTGCTATAGCTTTAGTGTGCAGTGTTTAAAGATATAGAGCTCCAGTAATTTATCACTTGTGTTATGCAAAATGAATTCATGCTATGCATATTTGTATAGTATTATTGTTTTGATTGTCATTTGTATGAGTGGATTCATGGCTCCTATATACCACAGTGAGATATAACCATCACTTACAGATTACTATTGTCCAATAACCTTATAGTTGCCTCCTAGTGCTAAATTATCCCCAAAAGATTGCTATCTAACATCTTTATCCTTAATTAAAAATGCTCTATTTTAGACTTAAATATCATAAGTAATAAGAGGTGTGTCCACCTCAAAATAGGAGCCACTTATCATTGGTTCCATAGTTGGCCCTATTAATGAGGTTTTAACATGCTTCTTTTCATAATAAACAACAGAGAGAATGTACAATCACAGTCCTTTCCTCACCAAAGCTTGTGTAGTGTTGTGTAGTTGTAACATTAAAACTATATAAATATTATTGTTTGTTCTTAGATTTATAGTCTATAAAGCATATTTAGTATCTAATACTGAACGTGCTAGTGTGGAATCTTAAAGTATGAGGACACTCACATAATCCACATAGGCCACAAGATGTAGGGAACTAGGACACTTTCGGATGCTCTCCAAGTTGTACTGGAATAATTCACTATTGTGCGGTGATTAAAATGGGCTTTCCTACGGATTTAACATAAATATTTTCAAGGTAAATCATAATATTGTTTCTTCTCAAGTATATCCTAGCTAGTCAAACTGGAATTGTGAGAATGCCATGGTAATCTTAGTACTAAAATTGTTGAATAAATACAATGTTACTTGGCGAAATTTGTTGTTTCCAGTACATAGCTTCCAGGTATTGATTTTGATGTATTACAGATCTCTGATCTGGCCAAATTATATGTCAAGCTATAGCTATCCAGCATAGAATGTACCAGTTTCTCATTATCACTGTTTCTTGCAAGCAAGTTGATGTTCTTCTCCAAACTGGGTATAGTTGAGAAGTCAGTTGAGGCTCACACTGGAGCTGTACTGGCAGCAAGATGGTGTGGAGACTATATTGCTCTAGTATCTGGTGTGTGCATGTGTATTTGTGTATTCCATGTGATATGTATAATTATATTCTTTGTGACATTCTTTTGGTTTGTGTCATTTGTGTAAAGTTCCAGTCAAGTGGTTACTGGTTATACCCATCAGAAGTAAAAACCAATACTTTTAGTTGCATTTTGTGAGACCAGTTGGTTTTTATAATTGTGCAGGTATGTTACATGTTTGTATGGTTTATAGTACATACTGCAGACTCATATTGAGACTAGTTGAACTATCATACAGCACAGTACTAGTATGCATAATAGGGTTCCCCCTCTCCCCAAAATGAAGGTTGCCTGCCAAAATGATGCCACTATACAATAAATATATCATATGCAACACAAAGCACCTTTACAGTAGTGCATCTAATGTCAAATCCAGTGTTAACCACAAGAAAGCACAGAAGACTGAACATTTTTTTTGCAAACCAAAACCTTTATTTTGGTCTGCTTTGCTGCCTGACTGCCAGCTTGATCACAATAACAAGGCTAGAGGCCAGCACATAGCCACCGTTTAACACCACACTAAATTCAAGTGTGATATGTGGTTTTCTGTTAGTGTCTGCATTCTGTGCTTAGCCTTTCATTTTATCTCCAATTACATGGTCATCTTCTTCGTGCAAGGAAACCTACTGAAGAATTAATTTTCTGTAGCGACACTTACCTTAGAAGAGCATTAGATGCCACAAAATTATTTGAAGCACTTATGCTACTGAAAACAAAGCATAACAATCATACCCTTAGGTGATCAGAACACGGTGGCCACACCCTTAAATGATTGGAGCATAGCAACCAGACCCTCAATAGTTTAGCTTTAATCAACTCAGTTTTACTGTTGATAATACAACATGGCAACTATGCCCCTTAATATATACTTGTTTGATAAATATACAGTAAACCCTTAGCCTCATTTCGTTCATCTGAATCGGAAAGACTGTTGTATTAGAGTATATTGAGTACAGGTGTATGTTCTATTAGAGCTTGCAACAGAGCTCTGAGTAGAATATAACGGTCAGTCATCAGCCATTTTCTGACCAAGTGATGCTGTTGACCAATCGCCGAGCAAAGGTTTCATAACTGTAATTGTTGTTTATCAGCATTTACAACATGTACATACTATGATGGCTATTATTATCATCATCGCATCGTTGCTTTCATTATCAATGCCATTCAATTGTTGTGTGAGGCCTTCATCTCTGTTGGACTGACTCAATACACATGCATAAGCTATCTCATGTTTATCTCAATTATTGATTCTCTATTACAATTTGCGTGGTGAAGAAGTGAGCACTACACAAGCAACGCTTCCCATAAGTAGAAGAGAAAGCAATGCACAATACACTATGTTTATGAAAACAGAAGTTTTCTTGCGATAAGTTGCACAAAGCCATATAATTATGTGTTGGCAGATTGTTCCAGATTGTAATGGTTTTTGTTGTAATCTCATAGCTACTCCTCAGGGCTTAACACTATGATTGTACAACATAGAAAATTAAGCAGTAGCCGGACTTGCATGTCTTGGCCGGACATGTGTTAAAATATTTGTGAGTGAGTTGTTTATAGAGGTCACACCACCATGGTTAACCAAGCTTAGCCAAGTCTGTCTTCAGTAGTTCCCTATCTTATCCAAATAGCTACACTGGTTATTGTATTGGTTCAAAATGATTTATCTCTTGCACACAGTACACATATTACTGACTGGGGCATAAACAAATGTTAAATTTTAACATTTGATCATTTTCATAAATTTTTAGATCATTTTCATAAATTTTTGTTAATGAATGTTCATATGTTGTTACACCCACTCAATTAGTCAAATCAATGACAAAAATGATGATAATTTTATTTCGCATTATGAGCATGCACTAAGCTGCACAAAGGTAGATTACATATATTTGTGAAAATTGTAACCACAAAATTAATAACCAATTTAAAAATAAACATGTTAAAAGCACAGTAAAAACATACTTTTAATAACCATAAAAATAGAGCATGGGTGGGATAACGAAAAGCTTAACAAACATTCTAATGGATGTTTGACATATGTTCGGGCTATTACTGACAATGTAATTAAATCTATGTAAAAGATATGTGAATTGGATTCAGTGGTAAGTAGCTGTACTGGTCTCAGATTCTTTTTAAAAATTCTTGGGGGTGGGATGGGAGGCATGCCCCTAGAAGACTTGTGCTTTGCACACCATTAGTGTATAACTCTGTCTTGTGGCCATGCAATTTCACAAACTGCCAATCAAATTTACTTTTGATTGGCCATCCTGTCCTAGCAATAAATTTCTGTTGTACACTGTATAAATGTATGGGCTTCAGTTATCTGAACAATTCACTTATCTGAACACTTTACCATTGCCTGAGACACATTGTGGCTGGTATAACTAGGATCCAGTATATTCTAATAAAGCAGTCATAGCCATTCATTCTAATAGAACAGCCAGACATGTATATCATAACTATGCTATAGTTTGCAAACTAAAATTATTGCATTGAACAGATGGTGGTAACATGTCAATGAAGGGATTTCCCACATACCTATGTTGTAATAGCTCCACACGATTTGTCATATATCTTTTTCACTACTTTTTATGGAATCCGATTTCAATTTTAAATTAGCACTACACATGCATACACTGGAAATGTGTATGCTTATTATTTAAGTGATGTTGCATATACGTACGTGTATACTAAATTGCATTCTTTCATCTTATTTTAATGACTTGCCCAGAAAAGCATCATCTAACCCATAAATAAAATTTTGTGCGTAGGCCTCATAAACTTAATTATCAGTTTCTCATCTCCGCCTGCATCGCCATTTTTTGTACTTCATCAAGGATTTTTGGACCACTGGTGACTAATGGAGGTCAATTAGCACCTTTTATAGTTGGTACCTTGGTAGAGCAGTCTAATTACATGCATTTTGAGTCATCTTAGCTAACTAATTCTGCTATCTATTCAGTAAAAATAAAATAAAAATCTGCCCTCCCACACAGCTATTTTGAGTACAGGAGGATGAGAAACTAACAATTAAGTTTATGTGGCCATATACGTATATTTTTAGCAGGTGCGGTCAGGCAACTTCCAAAAAGTTGCTAAGAACTTTAAAATTGACTGATTGACTAACTGATGCCTGCAGACAAGCAAACTTCTCTTACCTATAACAGCTAATTAGGCTTATGCGCTTGAGTTTTTCACTGTTGACTTCTTCGCTTTTCGCTGATAGCAGAATATGTCAATTTGCAGGTTGAAAACCATCTGTAATTTCTGCATCATGTCTCCAACAGCCAGAGTATGCAAATTTGTTGCAGGAAATGTATATAGCTTAGTATTGCTCTCTATAATTGTTCTCTTTAAAAGCTAATTTAAAACAGCTCTATCCATTTCTGATTAGTAATTAGTAGTGGTGCACATTTCTTCATACATCACACACATCTGGTGCTATTGTTCAGTGTTATAGAAGTTAAATTATATTCTGAAAGAAATGAACAAGCAGGTGCATGTATAAAAATTAGGAATCTTACATGCCATTCGGGATCAATACTATAAATAGGGACCCGCCGATTATGCTCATTATTTTACCTATTATGTATGCTATGCTACACTGCTAAAAAATTACCTATTATGCTTAAATTAATGTTCAATACTTACATTATGCTCAATATTTTTACCTCAGTTCCCATGTTTTTCTAATAACTCTGCACTTTAAGGGAATACAGTAAGTGGTTGAAGCACAGATTGTAAACCCTTGCTTGTCAAAATGCATGTCACAGAAAAGATCGATATTCTCTAATAGAACAGTCAACTACCTTATAATTTAAAAGTTACTGACTGTTCTATTAGAGTACATCGATCTTTTGTGGGATATGTATTTCGAAGAATTTATACTATTGCACAAGTTTTCTGCCTATTATGCTAGCATTATGCTCAATGCTTTCAGGCACCTATTATGCTTATTATTATGCCAGCATAATCAGCGGGTCCCATCACCTGAAGTGCCAAATTTAATTCCTACTGTAGTAGCCATGGGCTTCTTGGGCTAAAGTAGCAAATACATTAAATTTGCAATTCAAGTAATGATCCTTCTTGTTTTATGCACTATATTTATTGTACTGATCCCTACTATACTGTAGTTTGTAAAATTTTTCCTTACACTTATACTATATGAGGCAAAATTTGTTGGGAAAAGTTCAGGCTGAAAACTTGTTCAGTTTTTTTAGATTAACTTATATATATAATTATTATTATTTTAATAATCTTATTGGGTGCCTGTTATGTACATATAGCACATACAGTGCAAATGCTTGGCATTCACCAAAATGTGATCTGCCAAATTTTATCTTTTATCTGGCATAGTCGAATGGCCAAATTTTCTTTCCAACACTTTGTCTTCTTACCAACCCAATGAGCTTTATCCGAAATTATGTCACAGACATAAAAATGTGGGGACTCTTGTAAAATTTGTATGGGCTACTATGGGGAGAAAATTTTTGAATGGCAATATCTCAGCTGAGATGGAAGATATCAAGCTCTAACCAGCAGGTATGGTTATACGTAAATTAGCTGAAAGAATAGGAATCTAGTGTTGTTTTAAAAATCAACTGAAAACTGCTTTTATGTACTTATCGTAATTTCTTATAGCCATACCTGCTAGTTAGAGTTCATATCTTCCTCTGAGTCTCAGTGCCAATTTTTATGGCTGTGGTGTAATTTCAGATAAGGCTCATTATTGTGTAAATAATGGTTAACAAAAGATCACATGATATGATAATGACAATGTTGGTGTATCCTTGAAATAACAAGCAAGAGGTGTTTTTTACTCTAAATATATTTATACACCACCTACACACTTATATTTATGTACATACTTTGTCCATTCATATTTTTACAGTTGGAGAAGATGGTCAAGGTAAAGTGTGGTATTATTATATGTAATTTTTTTTGTTTGTTTGTTTTGTTTGTTTGTGTTTTGCTCTGTGTGTTGTATATGTACTTAGTTGGGAAGAACAGCTTATACTGATTACCTAGAGGATAATAAAAAAAATCACATGCTATTGCCAAATCGACACTTTTCACTGTCAGCAAAATAATATGAATGGGACACAAAGGAAGACACTGGTAAGTCCATGAAGAATGCATTGTACGTACTGCGGTATGCCAAAAGGCACCTGTCGTGCCGAAGCGATGCCAAACAGTGAAAAAATCAAGCCCATAGGTTTAGCCGTTATCAAGTTACGCTTGTCTGAAGGCATCAGTCAATTGCTTACTTACTCAGTCTGTAGAAAATTCCGTTTAATAAATTATTTAAAAATTCTGTAGCAACTTGTTGAAAGTGTTTTGGGTTGATCTGAAAGCTTGTTTGGGCTTAGTTTTATAGAGCATATTTTTAGTATAATACAGACCCCATCCACTTTTGAATAGTACACGACAACCACTCTACAGTAAATCTTACCACTCTAGAGCATCAGCTGTAAAACACATGTTACATTGGTCAGGGGACTTTTGTATAAATGTCTAGGCTAAAGTACTTCGAATATAAAAATTCAGCCAGAACGCTTGAAGCAGCTAGTAATATGAAGCGAATATATCTGTCAGGAAAAACAATCAATAACCAGACAGAGTGATCAATAATCCGGACAGTGGCCCTGAACTCAGTAACTACAGCTCCGATTCCGCCAAACTCTAAGGCATGTAACATCAGTCAATTTTTTTAGGGAAGACTGCATCAGTAGAAAACTACTGCTATTCAGCAGTGCCCATACATAACATACAATGTAATTACATACACATTAACATACATGCATATGCAAGTAAAAATTAGTTAAAATGAGGTTTATATAAGTGTTTAAGTTGTCCAAGAGTAGCTGCAGTGTAAATTGAGGTATTCAGTGAGTTCCAAATCTGCATCCCTTTATAGTAAAAACTATTCTTTCCATATGAAGTCCTGACTCTTGGCACAAAAAGGTGATGAATGTTTCTTTCAACATGGGAGGTAACGGTTGTAGTGTACTTAAATGTTTCTCTTAAGTAAGCTGGTGAGAACTGATGAAGAGTTCTATGAACAATGATGTCAGTATGGAATCTTCTACGTTCATCCAAAATATGGCACAAATATTTGTGTAGCTGGAATCAATGTACAAAACTTAGAATGAATACGTTCAAACTTTTTAAAGTTATGTACTATGGTCGTGTGTTGATAAAAATTTGGAGTCTCAACTATGTTTAGTTTGGAAGATACGGCTCATTGAAGTCGGTGTGTTTTGTTGACTACTATTTCCGGACATTGCTATTCTTTGGTTTTGGGAAGCCAACGTATTTACAAGATCTCCACAGCCACTCAAATGATGGAAACAGTTGCTGTGAACATTGTGTTACTGCTGTTTGATCCAGGTATAGTCCGTTTTGTCTGCAGCAACTCCTTACATGCCATTAACTAATGTTTTTGAGCAGATGGATCTAGTATACAGTGCATTAACATGCCATGTAGTCCAAATCTCTGCATGTATGATGGCTTTGAGACATTTTTTATAGTTTAATGATGTAAATGGTACAATATGAAAGAACTGTCTTCAATTAGTAGGGGTGCTAGCTGGTTTATCCCACCATTTAAGGCATTGTAGTCAAAGTGCTCAACCTTTATAGAGTGATATATACATCACATATAACTGGACAATCTTTTCCCAGACACCTGTATAGCTGTCATATGGCTGAACCAATCAGTCTGATATTTGGACCATATAAGGTCTTGGCTAAAGTACTTCTAATGCAGAATATCAGCCAAAACACATTTGAAGCAGCTAGGAATATGAAGCACATACGTATAGAAAAACAACCAATAACTGGACAAAACAATCAATAATCTAGATAGTGGCCCTGAAGTCTGTAACAAAAACTCTGATTTCCCTGAAACTCTAGGGCATGTAATATCAGTCTATGGTCGTATGTTGACGAAAGCTTGGAGTCTCAACTATGAGAATGAGATACAGCACGGCAATATTAATGTGTTTCATATATATACTATTTCCGGACACTGCATGCTATTCTTTGGATTAATGCATTTTCATGATCTCCATAGCCACCTAATCGATGTATGAACATTGCAATGTCACTGAAATGCTGCATGGGATATACTAGCACCCCTGCTTATTATTGAAGAAAATTCAAATCTGTGTATATAGTGCATTTGTCTTTCAAGCAGATTGTCCTACAGTGTGCATTAACATGTGTGTTTATTAAATTTCTGCACTGTGTGTTGCCGTATTGTTTAATGCATCTTGTTCCTGCCTAACATAAGACTACAGAGCAAATGTACATGTACATGTATTTATCCACAGCAAACAACCATTAGTACTTGAACCATTTACTAACAGCAGCTCTAAAATCCTTAATGAAGTAGACTAATAAACGTCTACTGACTTATAACTACAGTCAGCATGTAAACGAAAGGCTCTATAGTTTCAGATGGCAGATGTACACCTACTGCTAATCAGGAAATCATATTTCAATTTGACACAGTAGCAGGATCTTACAGCAACTTATAGTTGACACAAATACCTAACATGGGCATGTGCAGTGCTGTTACATTTTTGATTAACTTTGCACCTACTGCTTATCTGCCTTTTAAGTACGGGTATTTACTTTTAAGCAGTACTTCAAATCATTCCTAAATGAAGATGCCACTAAACTCTCCAACGAAATATTTAAATTAAAAAGCTTGTCTATAATTTACTACCTGATACGAAGTTCTTAACTCACTTTGTGAGAAAATCACCCATAATGTCACACATGAAATAATTAGAATTTTAATGTTTAGGTGATGCTGTTTAGTGCAGGGTCCAGTTTTAAAAATATTTCAGTTGTAATTCAAAGAATTGAGAATTGATATCATTAACAAGTGGATTTGTGCCAAGAACTTATTACTTAATCATTGAATATTTTGTGTCGATTTTCTAAAATTCAGTGACAAATTTCTTTGTTAAGTTATATAGCACTGTCACTTAGCCACCGTTTTGTAAGATAGGAAAAGGATAAATCTACTTTTCTCTTAGCTAAATACTTGGGTACTATGTACTCATGCATACATGCAATTGCATTGAATACACATTAAAATGATTATGACTCTTTCATCAAATCCTCAAATTCATCACTTATCTAATTTTGTTTTCACTGTACTTAGTTACACAGTTCAAAGTAAAACTGTAGTATCTATTTCAAAGTATATAGAGGTTTGTATGAAATAGCGTTTTATTGTAAGTTACAGATGTTTTCCACATCTGAAGCGGCTGTTCATTAATGCCACAGCAATATAATTATGTGATACCAGAGTGAGCAAACTTCACAAGCAAGCCATACTTCTGGTTGCACTTTCAATGTTTAGAAGGTGGAACCACTAAACCCAAAGTTGCAAGTCCAGCTACTTACAACAAGAACAGGTATCAAGACACACGGTAGTGTGTCGTGTGGCCCAAGAAGCCGGCGCGCAACCCCGTGAGTATATTGACAGGAAGAAAGAAAACGCAATTTTCGCACCTCCGTAGCTCTGTACTTCCTTGATGAAACAAGACAAATTTTGCTGTGTACGTTCCCTCCAACTTCAGTACTCCACATTCCAAATTTGAGCGAAATCGCTTCAGGAATTCCTGAGATATGCGACTTCAAATATTGGCTTAGTTTCTTCGTTTTTTTCTTCTTATTTTTCTTCCTCTTTTCGCACACTTACAAAAACTGCTATAAAACGCGAACGCGTTATCCGATTGCCTTGAAATTTGGCACACAGAAGGGGGTATAAAGGCGCATCTCGGTACCAACTTTGGCTGGAGTACCATAAACAGGCAAAGAGTTATGAGCGATTATGCACGAAAAATAACACCAATATGTTGTCATGCCTACAGGGTAAACCGCGTATGGGAAGAAGCTGAAAATCGGTGGGTGAATAGGATAACTATTGAACCTCAAACCTTTTGTGCTTTGAAAGAAATCGAGCTAAAAACCAGGAAGATACAGCGAAAAAATCAACAGTGTGTAACAATTACGCAATCGAGATTAGCTATTTTTTATATTTTATTATTATTATTATTATTATTATTATTATGCTTGCCACGCCTACCAGATAAACCACTTGGGGTAATGCTTTGAAAATCGCTGTACAGATGGAGTTATCATCTTAGAAAGGCTCTTCAATGGTGTAGAAGAATCAGACTTAAAGCCACGGAGTTATAACACGAAATCCAACTTGGTGTAGCAAGTGCGAGATCGAGATACTCTAATAGAGCAGTCATCCTAATAGAGCAGTCACCCTGAACAGAATTCAAGAGATCAGTTAGAAATAAGTAACCTGTATAGAGATCAGCTACAAACAAATCACCCTGTAGAGAGTTCAGCTACAAAAAATTCACCCTGTTCAGACATCAGTTAGAAGAAGTTTTCTTGTAGAGAGTTCAGTTACAAACAAATCACCCTGTTGAAAGATCAGCTAGAAGATGTCACCTTGTAGATAGTTCAGTTACAAAGAAACCACCTTGTAGAGAATTCAGCTACAAACTAGTGACCCTGTAGATACATCAGCTAGAAGAAGTTACCTTGTAGAGAGTTCAGCTACAAAGAAACCATTCTGTAAAGAGCTCAGCTGCAAACAAATCACCTATACAGAATTCAGCTACAAACAAATCACCCTGTAGAGAGATCAGCTAGAAGAAGTTACCTTGTAGATAGTTCAGCTACGAACGATTCACCCTGTACAGAGCTCAGTTAAAAGAGGTTTCCTTGTAGAAAGTTCAGCTACAAACAAATCACCCTGTAGAGAGATAAGTAAGAAGAAGTTACCTTGTAGATCGTTCAGCTACAAACAATTCACCCTGTAAAGAGATCAGCTAGAAGAAGTTACCTTGTAGAGAGTTCAGCTACAAAGAAACCATCATGTAGAGAATTCAGCCACAAACAAATCATGTATAGAGAGTTCAGCTACAAACAAATCTCCCTGTAGAGAGATCAGCTAGAAGAAGTTTCCTTGTAGAGAGTTCTGCTACAAACAAATCACCCTGTAGAAAGATCAGCTAAAAGAAATCACCTTGTAGAGAGTTCAGCTTCAAAGAAACAATCATGTGAGAGTTCAGGTACAAACAAATTGTCCTGTAGAGAGATCAGCTAGAAGAAGCTACCTTGTAGAGAGTTCAGCTACAAAGAAACCATCATGTAGATAGTTCAGGTACAAACAAATCACCCTGTAGAAAGATCAGCTATAGAAGAAATCACCTTGTAGAGAGTTCAGCTACAAAGAATCTATCATGTAGAGAGTTCAACTACAAACAAATCACCCTGTAGAAAGATCAGCTATAGAAGAAATCACCTTGTAGAGAGTTCAGCTACAAAGAAACCATCATGTAGAGAGTTCAGCTACAAACAAATCGGCCTGTAGAGAGATCAGCTAGAAGAAATTACCTTGTAGAGAGTTCAGCTACAAAGAAACCATCATGTAGAGAGTTCAGCTGCAAACAAATCACCTGTAGAGAGTTAAGCTACAAACAAATCTCCCTGTAGAGAGATCAGCTAGAAGAAGTCACCTTGCAGGGAGTTCAGTTACAAAGAAATAAACCATGTAGAGAGTTCAGCTGCAAACAAATCACCTGTAGAGAGTTCAGCTAGAAACAAGTCACCCTGTAGAGAGATCAGCTTAAAACAAGTCACCTTGTAGAGAGTTCAGCTAGAAGAAGTCACATTGTAGAGCTACAAAGAAACTACCATGTAGAGTTCAGCTGCAAACAAATCACCCTGTAGAGAACTCAGCTACAAACAAATCGCCCTGTAGAAAGATTAGCTAGAAGAAGTTACCTTATAGGGAGTTCAGCTATGAACAGATCACCCTGTAGAGAGTTCAGCTACAAACAAATCACCCTGTAGAGAGTTAAGTTACAAAGAAACCACCATGTAGAGAGTTCAGCTGCAAAAAAAATCAATCACTCTGTAGAGAGTTCAGCTAGAAGAAGTCACCTTGTAGAGAGTTAAGCTGCAAATAAATCACCCTGTAGAGAATTCAGCTACAAACAAATCACCCTGTAGAAAGATCAGCTAGAAGAAGTTACCTTGTAGAGAGTTCAGCTACAAAGAAACCACCATGTAGAGAGTTCAGCTGCAAACAAATCACCTGTAGAGAGTTCAGCTAGAAACAAGTCACCCTGTAGAGAGATCAGCTAAAAACAAGTCACCCTGTAGAGAGTTCAGCTAGAAGAAGTCACATTGTAGAGAGTTCAGCTACAAAGAAACTACTACGTAGAGAGTTCAGCTGCAAACAAATCATCCTGTAGAGAGTTCAGCTAGAAGAAGTCACCTTTTAGAGAGTTCAGCTACAAAGCAACCACCATGCAAAGAGTTCAGCTGCAAAAAACTCAATCACCTTGTAGAAAGATCAGCTAGAAGAAGTTACCTTGTAGAGAGTTCAGCTACAAAGAAACCACCATGTAGAGAGTTCAGCTGCAAACAAATCACCTGTAGAGAGTTCAGCTAGAAACAAGTCACCCTGTAGAGAGTTCAGCTAGAAGAAGTCACATTGTAGAGAGTTCAGCTACAATGAAACTCCCATGTAGAGAGTTCAGCTGCAAACAAATCACCCTGTAGAGAACTCAGCTACAAACAAATATGCAGTGTAAAAAGATCAGCTAGAAGAAGTTACCTTGTAGAGAGTTCAGCTACAACGAAACCACCATGTAGAGAGTTCAGCTACAAACAAATCACCTGTAGAGAGTTCAGCTAGAGAGATCAGCTAGAAACAAGTCACCTTGTAGAGAGTTCAGCTAGAAGAAGTCACATTGTAGAGAGTTCAGCTACAAAGAAACCACCATTTAGAGAGTTCAGCTGCAAACAAATCACCCAGTAGAAAGTTCAGCTATGAACAGATCACCCTGTTGAGAGTTCAGTTAGAAACAAGGAATCCTGTAGAGACTAGAGAGATCACCTAGAAGTATCGCCTTGTAGAGAGTTCAGCTACAAACAAATCACCTGTAGAGAGTTCAGCTACAAACAAATCACCCTGTAGAGAGATCAGCTAGAAGAAGTTACCTTGTAGGGATTTCAGCTACAAACAAATCACCCTGTAGAGAGTTCAGCTACAAAGAAACCATTCTGTAAAGAGCTCAGTTGCAAACAAATCACTTGTACAGAATTCAGCTACAAACAAATCACCCTGTACAGAGATCAGCTAGAAGAAATTACCTTGTAGATAGTTCAGCTACAAACAAATCACCCTGTAGAAAGATCAGTTAGAAGAAGTTACCTTGGAGAAAGTTCAGCTACAAAGAAACCATTTTGTAAAGAGCTCAGCTGCAAACAAATCACATGTACAGAATTCAACTATGAACAAATCACCCTGTAGAGAGATCAGCTATAAGAAGTTACCTTGTAGATAGTTCAGCTACAAACAAATCTCCCTGTAGAGAGATCAGCTAGAAGAAGTTACCTTGTAGGGATTTCAGCTACAAACAAATCACCCTGTAGAGAGTTCAGCTACAAAGAAACCATTCTGTAAAGAGCTCAGTTGCAAACAAATCACTTGTACAGAATTCAGCTACAAACAAATCACCCTGTACAGAGATCAGCTAGAAGAAATTACCTTGTAGATAGTTCAGCTACAAACAAATCTCCCTGTAGAGAGATCAGCTAGAAGAAATTACCTTGTAGAGAGTTCAGCTACAAAGAAACCACCATGTAGATAGTTCAGCTACAAACAAATCACCCTGTAGAGAGAGCAATTAGAAGAAGTCACCTTGTAGAGTGTTCAGTTACAAAGAAACCACCATGGAGATTTCTGTAATCAATATATGTGACCAGATTTGCGAAAAGGGGTCTTCCACACACATCCAATTCCGTAAACGTTGGAGACCATAATTCAGTGTTCAAGTAACATATTAACCTGAGAATGTCACCATGTATTCAGCTATAGTGGTGCTCACCACTGCCCAAATATCAAGGCAATAGCTCTTTTCAATCTGAAGTTATCAATTGTCAAAATTGGCAAATTGGATGTGTGTGGAAGACCCCTTTTCGCAAATCCGGTCACATATGTATTATACAGTATATATAATTTGTACATTTACTGATAAAATATTTAAAGTACATCTACTTCATCTTTTCTTCTTCCTGTAGTAAAGAAAAAAACATAGGTTAAAAAAGTCCCAAAGCTGGCCATAGGCCGGCTTTGGGGTATACAAATACAAAAAGAAATGAAATCTAATCCAAAACAGCCAAGCTGTAAAAAAAGTGTGTGGCCCTCAGAAAGGCTATGGTGAAAAAAGATGTGAAATCCAAGGTGGTGGCCAAGAAATGGCTGTGATGGTAGGTTAATGGTAAAAATTTTAATAACGACAATTCAGGTGAATTTTTGTGCCAAGACCAAGCGGCACCAAATTCACCTGAATTGTTGTTATTAAAATTTTTACCATTAACCTACCATCACAGCCATTTCTTGGCCGCCACTTTGGATTTCACATCTTTTTTTCACCATAGCCTTTCTGAGGGCCGCACACTTTTTTTACAGCTTGGCTGTTTTGGATTAGATAATAAATACACTATATTACATACACATGTCTATGTAGCTAGTCACATTATAAATATGGCAAAAACCTTTACAACATAATTATATAGTGACTGGATTTGCAAAAAGATACCCTTTTCACACATAAAATTTGACCCATTCTTTTTTACTTTAAAGCTTCATAACTTTAAATCAAGCTAAAGTATCAGACTGCATTTTGAAACTAAGAACAAGTTAATCAGTATAAAGAGACAAATATCATTTTGTTTGCTGATCATGTAAAATGTGTGGAAAAGGTACCTTTTTGCAAATCCAGTCATGCCCAAAAGTAGTGAAACAAGAGATGAAGCAATGGTAGCTATTACAGCATAGCTCATTATCCCCTGCATGAGAACAACTTTGCACTAGATTGGTACAATGAAATCTGCCATTGTGAGAGCCATTGTTTTCAACTTTCAATTATCAGTGTAAATGTTATGTAGGGAGAACTTGGTTGACCAATTCTATATCCACTATCCAAAGCAGTGGCAAGTATGGTCTACAGCTACTTTTGGTTGCTACTCAATAGTGGCCGGCATATAGAAAACATAGCCGACAACTGCTTAAAAGAATATATAGAGTTTTTAGTAGAAAGTATGTATTAGAAGGACATCTGAAACTTGTTCTCTGGCATTCATTATAATTCTGTCCATCGTTACTAGTTATTCCATCACCACTTGTCAATGCACTATTGAATTTAAAATAATAAGACTAAGCTATGGACTCACACAAAGCTTTTAATGGATTTTCAGTAAAATGATAGCTATGACTACTAGTGGTGCTATGTTCATTACAAGTACCTTGAACATTTATAATAGAGTGATCGTATTTTTCAGTCACCACTTTTTAGTTCTTGTAGCACTGCCTGTCTCTTTTATGTTTGCACTATTTGTTCACTTCAATATGCAAGCCCCAACATAAAGCCAGTAGTTTCTGTGCTTGTTCATTTTTATTGTCTTCTAACAACTGTGGAATATCCTAACTCCAGATTGGATGACCCAGGTCACAAGAGTCATGTTTATTCTTAAGACTAGTATCAAGTAAGTCTCATCCACTTTGTAACTTATATCGAATCATACATGATAACGAACTATTAATTTCATTGACAAAGCGTTCTTGACAATTGATTTTGAGGACAAAATTAATCTAATCAGCTTAGTTCCAGGAGTGATAATAATTATATTATAGTGGCTTGTGAATAGTAAAGATATATATGCACAATAAAAACTGTAATGTGAGATTAGTCAAGCTGGAGCTTAAGAAAAGTTCTCTGGCAATCATGTACAATCATAGGTGGCAGAATGAGGGAGGGGGGCTCAAGACCCCTTGATGTGATGAAGCCTCCCTCAGAATGATATCTTGCTGAAATCATCCTTCTTGGAGTAGGGTTGAAAACTGTGAAAAAATTGTTATACTCTAATATAGAATACTCAGTCAAAGTGCTTCTTCATAAAACCATGTTACTATCAGTAAAAAACTCCTCAGTGGGAATCAAACCACTGTCCTCTTACTTTGAAAGTTGGTATCTTATGACTGTATCAGGTGTTACCAGTGTCTCAAGGCTACTTATATACAGTAAATGGTGTTTGATTAACCCAGCTAAAAACTTTTCCAAGAGGTTTAATGCAAATAAAAAGTTGGTACTTTGGTTGAAATGTTTCATATTATAATTAAATATGGTGAACTGTGAGACACCATGAAAGCTAGAATGATTAGACAGTCCTCCAGACCTCCTGCTGCCAGAGATTCTATACTCTGGTCATCCCCCTGGCCTCACAACAATTGCTTCCTCCACCACTGTGTGCAATCCCTTTAAAAGTAAGAAGAGGTTTGGCATAACACATTTAGCCTGTAGGAAAATTATATGGAACTGCTCCCACTTGTCAGTTGTTGATTTGTACTGACAAGCTGAAAGTGAGATATGTTTTAGTGTTTGATATACATAACTGTATACGTGCATGATAATTTTAGCCATAACATTGACTGCAACCAACCTTGTAGTTAAAATGTAGCTCATGCATGCTCTCCAGACCTCTAAATTCTTAAGTGGCTGTCTGGGTCAGTGGGACATACACAAGCCAGTTGTGTGATCAAAACATTACATTTTTATAATGCACTTTAAATTGATATTGTAGACTTAATTACTGTAACTGTACATGTAACTTAGCCACCTTTTTCAGAAAGAACTAAGCATTTTAAAATTTTCAAATTTTTACAATGATACATGTACTGTATATTTAACCCAATACTTTTTTGCAAATCCGGTCACATATTATAATGAACCTCAATTAGTCTATACTATTTCTGTTTGTGCATGAAATTACCAGGTTTAACATGTCTATTTACACATTATGAAGTATTTTAATCCTGGTTAAGCACTTGTGCATGTGTTACATGCATAGCATACATATAGCATACATATAATATGCAGCAGAAATGTGTAGGAACTGCTATACACTGTGTCATGAGTTCAGCTTGATGGTTTACACAGTAGAGCACTGTGTCAGAAATGCTTACTAATGAAGCCCCTAAAATGAATATTATGGTGATAGTTGGTTTTGTATGTATGACATGTATTATTGTGATAATGTGATTTCTATGAAATGAGCTTAGGTGGTTTTAAGTAAGCCAAGCATATAGCAATGTTTCCAAACAAGTATGAGATAATTGAGTATTCACTACCAGATACGGTATATGAAATTACCATGAAAATAACCATGAAAATACCCATGAAAATATCTATGGTTTATCCCATGAATTTTAACGTTTCATGGGTACTGCACCCATGAAATCTCTGCAACGCCATGAAATTACCATGATACTCTGATCAATAGATGTATTTCATGGCCCATGAAACAAACCCTGGTATAACATGAATCAACTTTCATTGTACATTTCATAGGGGAGATTTAACATTTCATGGAAAAATCATAGACATTTCATGGCATACGTCTCTGGTAGTGATTATTCTTAATATGAAAGTCAACACTTGTACTGAAGGGGAAGTGTCATATCTGTAGGGTATTTACCATGCATGTTTTATCACCATTAATTTGGTTTTTAACATTGGCTATTTTTTTCTGAAAGTTGATTTCTTGTGAGTTTCATTTACCTTTTGTATGCCCATGCAAAAGAGAGTATTTACTATACATTCCCCTATTTAGTAGAATGTCTTATGTGAGCTTCAAAATGTGAAATGCAAAACTAGAAACTCACTGGTTTTACTAGGAAACAAATTGTATTTCATATTAGCTCAAAAGTAGTGTACTTTGTATTGTAAAGTTTAGTGTGAAATCAATGTATTTTTGTGCATATGTGACCGGATTTGCGAAAAGGTACCTTTTCCACACATTTGACATACCAACGAACAAAATGATGTAATACTGGACTCCTTATGCTGCTTAACTTGCTCTTAGTATCAATATGTAGCCAGATTCTTTAGCTACCTTCACTGAAAATTGCAAGCAATTATATGCCATGATCAAAAAGTTATGAAGCTTTTAAGTTCAAAAAATAGGTCAAAAGTTGTGTGTGAAAAAGGTACCTTTTCGCAAATCCGGTCACATATACTTTTTACAATAATCATAGCAATATTTCCACAGTGACATTAGATTATGTAATCTGCTAGTGGTTCCAAGCGGATTTGTTCAATTAATGACCTCATCATCCAGTTCCCCTATAACATGTATTTCTTAGTGCTTTTACTATATAAGGCTGCATGGGAAGTTGACACAACGCAGGAAGCTACAGTGGAGTAATTGCATGGCTGCCTGTGTGGTCATGTAGGTGTTCAGTAGAGCAAATTATTGTTCTTGTGCTGAGTCATCAAGAATTACATCATATGAATGCTCAAAAATTCTGCTTTTACTCAGCCTGTTCTCATTGTGGTATGAAACACAACACCAAAAGTGACAATAGGGATGTGATAGTATGCATAATATTTATTTGTGCAGTGGGATTTATAATTATAAGGTTGATTGTGTAAACCATTCTGGTAGTTTCTGATCCCATATAAAAACAATGCTTTTATTTATGGAAGCCTATAGGTTCTTTTACAAAAGTCTTTACACATTGCGCATTAATACACAACTTTGCACATACGTATATCACATCATTATGCATCTTAGCACATAAAGGTCTTTGCACATTTATTACTAAGACAAGTCTTTCTGTCACATGACTTTGCTAAATCATAATTGCATATTTGTTGTGCTATTTTGTTATGTTGTACCTCATTAGAAACTGCATGTTTGTGGTAAATTAGTGTAAAAATCTTAACCATGGCCATTAGTAAGCTGAACCTATCCAATCCTGATAGCATAGGGATTCCGCTTTAGTTATACATGAATGTGCTGTACCACCCAAAATACCTTTATGTAAAATTACTGGTTCCTATATATCTAACTGTTTAAATTTGTCCTCTTATTACTTGGTAGAAGCTAACAAGTTATTCTTTCATGAGCGGATGTGGGGGACACTGAGTTTTTGATGTATTTTCACTTACATCACAGACCGCATTTTCATCACAAATGTAGCTTGTCAATGTAAAGCTGCCTTGGACATTTCTTATTGTTTAGTCAATTGTTAGTGGTGTTGCTATAATTTTACTACATATTATGTCTGTGGCATGCATTTTGATTCTGTCTTACAATATTTAGCCATCACCCCTTCTCTCATTAATTTAGGACAATTGTTACTTTAATTTTGGTACAAAACAGACACTAGTTGTAGTCAGACACAACATGTACCTTCTAGGAAAATTGTCAGGATGTCCTGGTCTGTGTATTCATAGTCTGTGTACTCTTCAGCTGCCAGCTGTGACCAGGCACACCTAGTTTTCAAGGAAAATAGGATTAATGTACTTACCTTTTAAAAATTAAACTGTATGTATGAAAATTGTATGAGTACATATAGGCAAATCCTCTTGTAGGACAGGACTAGTACCCCACAGGAGTTGGTGAAGCCCACCACCCATTACGTGAGACATGCATGACAGTTGGAATTGTTAATAACAGATATATATATATATATATATATTTATATATATATATATATATATACCACCTACAGTATGTAGCTCATAGGTTACAGGTGTGAGTTCAGTATGTAACGTATCTGAATAATGCACAAGTGGCTCAGTGTCTTACTGGTTAGGCATGATGTGAGTCAACAGCACCCAAAGCCAATTCGAAAGTCTTTTTGTTTGTTTTCTTTGCCTGACATGCTTCTTCACCTGAGCAATCCTGATCACCAGGCATTTGTTCTTTACACTCTGTATCAGTATGCAAACTAACACTAGTCAGAAGCTGCCAAACTATTGGTCATGTCCATACAACACTTATATAATTGGACAAGCAATACTGTAATTTAAAAGGGAAAGATCTGTAACTTAAAGTGTTTTGATTGTAACTATCAATTGTAAATGAGAGGAAGTATAATACATAAGAGAAACATTCTCTACAGAGATTGTCATAGTTGGTATAACAGTAGACTGATCGTGCTCTCATGTAAAAAGCTGCTTAGACACCAAGACCAAGGGAACTAAGCGATTTAGTAACCCGAGGCTAAATCTAAATCTCACACCTGAACAAATCTCATATCGCTTGGCAGACACTAGAGCAGATATTTACTGTGATAGTACTAACAGGACAGTGGCTAACATACTAATACTATACTACACACAATATATCAGTAATTCATATTATGCATCCAAGTGAAGAAAATTCTATCAGAATCTATGTAGATGTCACTAAAACTATTGTGTAGATGGTTTGAAAAATGTTTTATACTTTTGAATAATGAGAGGAAAAAGAAAGAGGCAACATCACCAAGTGTTTTGTGCCATGTTCACATGTGTGTATACTGTAAGTTACTTACTTGTGTATCCATCAGAATGACTATAGTAGAACTTCAGATGATATCAGTGACAAACATCAGTTAAGCTATGAGATCTCCACAAATTATCGGTACTATGAGTCTTGTGATGTGTTGGTTTTCTATGATGATTTTGATGATCCTTTCCAGAATTTTGATATCACTACTACTGTAAAAGAGTTTCAACGTGAAGGTTAGTTATAACAAGAGTTCATAATAAAAGGTACTATTTTAACTCTTGGTTATAAGAGAGCTAATTGTAGTAAGATGTGAAGGAATGCTTAGTTCCATGGTATTGTTGAATTCCTGTAACCGACATTGCATTATGGCCACTGTTGGTATAATGCTTGCATGATCTTGATTGACCACGGCCACGGTGTGATATGGAAATTATTATATTAAAAAGGAAGAAGGAAACTACCAATGAAATTCTAATATGTAGTACCACCAGCTACATTTAGTAAAATGTATCACTTGAAGAAATTAAAAAGACCACTCAAGTGCTACAAGTCAAAAGTAATTATTAATTAAATATGGTGAACTGTGAGACACCATGAAAGCTAGAATGATTAGACAGTCCTCCAGACCTCCTGCTGCCAGAGATTCTATACTCTGGTCATCCCCCTGGCCTCACAACAATTGCTTCCTCCACCACTGTGTGCAATCCCTTTAAAAGTAAGAAGAGGTTTGGCATAACACATTTAGCCTGTAAGAAAATTATATGGAACTGCTCCCACTTGTCAGTTGTTGATTTGTACTGACAAGCTGAAAGTGAGATATGTTGTAGTGTTTGATATACATAACTGTATACGTGCATGATAATTTTAGCCATAACATTGACTGCAACCAACCTTGTAGTTAAAATGTAGCTCATGCTCTCCAGACCTAAATTCTTAAGTGGCTGTCTGGATCAGTGGGCCATACACAAGCCAGTTGTGTGATCAAAACATTACATTTTTATAATGCACTTTAAATTGATATTGTAGACTTAATCCCATCCAAAAACAGCTTATAGCTGTAAAAAAAGTGCGCGTCCAAGTAAAGCAGAGTTAACTGCGACAAAAAGTAATGATATCATAATGCGGCCATGTGCGAGGTGTGCAAGTTGTAAAATTAATATTAGCTAATCAGATAATACAATGTTATTGTTAAAGTGTTAATGAGAACTATGTGATGCTGCTATTTTTAAGTGTGTGAGCATCTTCATAAATGCCACACAAATTTAATTTTCAATAAAGCAATGTGTATAGATTCTCTGATAGCAATAAATAGTTTGAGTTTGGCCACCTTTCCTTTGTTCGTAGCATTGCAGTATACAGGAAAGACGGCCAAACTCAAACTATTTATTGCTATCAGAGAATCTATACACATTGCTTTATTGAAAATTAAATTTGTGTGGCATTTATGAAGATGCTCACACACTTAAAAATAGCAGCATCACATAGTTCTCATTAACACTTTAACAATAACATTGTATTATCTGATTAGCTAATATTAATTTTACAACTTGCACACCTCGCACATGGCCGCATTATGATATCATTACTTTTTGTCGCAGTTAACTCTGCTTTACTTGGACGCGCACTTTTTTTACAGCTATAAGCTGTTTTTGGATGGGATTTCAATACTTTTTGTTAGAATAAGCAATGCACTGTTGATAACAGTAAGTGAGTTTCCATGGTTTTGACAGAAACCCCAGATTACAATGACAGAATATTAAAATATAACTGTAATTTTAGTGGCCAGGGCCGCCCACATGGGGGGGGGGGGGGGGGGGGGGTAACTGGGGTATTTTTCTCCCTGCCCCAGCCCGAAAGGGGCCCCTTGAATACCTGTTTAAAGAAAGATCGATATACTCTAATAGAGCAGTCAGGATCTAGACTCTTCCTTGCCCCTGGGCCCCTCTTTAACTCTTTTCCCTGGGCTCTCTAATTTCTCTGGACGGCCCTGTTAGTGGCATGCAACTGCAGTCAACTATACCACCCATTTTAACTAGTAAACCCTTAATAACACTTTCCCTTTCATCTTGTACTGCATTAAAACGATCAAGATACTCTATTAGAGCAGTCACAAAACAGCTGTAACACAGCAATCAATATTTAGCATAGTTACAACTTCTGCTTAGCATCGGATTGTATAGTTTAAATTACTAGCTACTTACAGACTTTACAATATAAAAATATGGCACTTGTAGAAATGTGACTGTTCTATTAGAGTATCTCGATCTACTTCAAGCATTGACTAATTCAAGTGAAGAAGCTATGCCCCTGCCAAGAGATCTTGTGAAATGAAATGAGAATAGTAAAGAAAGGCAAGTATGTACAGAGACAATAGAAAGGCGCGTAATTATGTCCTGTTGTAAATAAATGCCTTTAAAATTTTTATTACTACTAAATAAGCGCACAAGAATAGGCTTGTGAGGCTGTTGTCTCCAAGGTTGTCTCATTACTTGTCTTTTCGTGTTGAAGGGATTTAGTCACAATTGGTGAGTTTAACTATACATGTATTTCTGTTGTAAAACTTAATTGTAAAAAGGCGATTAGTACATATCATGATAAACATGTATTTGTCACAGTAGAGTCTCTCACAATTATTACGAGACATTGGACCAGGGTAAAAAAATTTACTGCTATATTTAGAGGTTGTAGCGTTTGTATATCTTAGTATCTTAATAAATAATCCTCCATGATCACTAATCACTAATAGTACAGTGAAAACTGGCCATTATTCAGGCCGTAGGGACAAAAAATTTCTGACCTAGCTTTTTAAAGAGGTGGCTGCATTTTGCGGCCTTAAAAAAGGTAAGAAGCATGCTGTTCTAACTGGCTATACACTGTTAAAAATAAAGAGTAACCACCACTCTGAGAGTTCCCAGTGTAGGGAGGATTTAACACTCCGTGGAGAGTAACCAACACTCTGAAGAGAATAACCATTACTCTGAAGAGTAAGCGACACCACCTTCAGAGCATGTGTTACTCCCCAGTTACTCCTTTAGAATAATGGTTACTCTCCAGGGGTGTTAAATCCTCCCTACACTGGGAACTCCTTGAGAGTTGTGGTTACTCTTCATTTTAACAGTGTAGAGATGGATTTAGTGTGTGACAGCGTATGAGACAGTGAGTGCTGGCAGCAAGGGGGCAGCCAATCTGTTAGAGCACCAAAGGCACTGCTTAAGACTTAGGCAGTTGGCTGTCAGCCCAAAGTGTAAAAGTTTCACTATTGGTCCTTATAAGCTCCTGATGAAGAAAGTGATGAAGTCATTATCCATAGGATATATTTTTCAGAGTATCCATTTCAGTTCTACAATACAGTAGCCAAGCATAAGATGAACATAGCACAGCATTCCGATGGTTTAGTGGTAACCACAACACTGCCTGAGGTAAACTGTGGTGAGATTTGAGACTACCGGAGGCCCTGGAATGCCTTCAACACATAAAATACCACATATCTAATGCCTGCATGGCTTTCATCCACAGTGGACCTGTCTTGGTGGCCACTTGTACAGAAGGAAAACAGCTGCCACACAGTCTTTCGAGCGAACAGCTAGTTTCCACACCTCTTAATTATCAATTTGTAAAATCTTGAGCGAAATTGTGTGTGCGAGCAAGTGTGATGTTGTGCATTGGCAGTGCCGTGTATATGGTTGCTGCCTAGCATTGACACATCACGAGTATTGAAGTCACAATGTGTTACTGTATCATCCATCTAAATACAATCTCTGAATGTGTCATTTAGTGTAGAGAGCAATCTTCCACAAGAAGTGACCTGCAGGTTTCAGTGTATATTGTTAACCATTAATATTGTTCACCATTGTGATTGTGAACTGTATGTACAGTGAAACCTCACTTAGTGGCCACCTCTTTAATTGAAGCCTCACTTAGTGGCCACCTCTTTAATAAGACCACCTCATTATATTGGCCACCTCTAGTAGATCCCAAATATAGCTAAGCAGTACTTTATGACCTCATTAATAAGGCCACCTTGTTATTCAGGCCAATTTTTTTGGTTCCACAGCTGGCCATATTAATGAGGCTTCATTGTACTTATGTGAATTTTTATTTTTCATAACTTTTCTTCAGGTTTACTGATGGGCACTATAAAGCATTGTTGACTGGTCCGTACATAATTTGGTGACTTGAATTGCTAAAACAGTACGTAGCATGTCTTGTATGTACATGTAATGTGTTGTAATGTGTCCACACATCCACACATCTTAGAAATAAATATAATTGTATTCTCTATACTCAGTTCCATTGTGCCACTGGGTCATAAGTGGGTTGAGTATGGATCATCCAGGACATTTGAGTCACATTTTGTCCTGGCCAAGTGGATCTCATCCACTGACAGAATATACAGGATCACATCACGTGTATAAGTTACGGTGGAACTTGTTTATTGCCACCTTCACTCATTAAACAGGTAACAGTGTATAAATTCTCAATTGGAATTGGCTTTTCAAGAGAGGTTGTCTTTCTATACTGGTGGCCATTAAGACAGGTTGTACTGATAGAGTGTACATACTAGAGATGCAACATTATCCTCCACTTAGTGTCGTTTGATAGTGATGCAATGGAGACTATGTATTGTTGCATTTAAATACTATACTATTATATTGCAACTCTAGCACGTATTTATAACAGGAATGTTTGTTAACTGTTTAGACATACTGGAGCAACACCCACTCATCTGGATTCTACAAATGGAGTCATATCAACTTGTTATCATACTTACTTGTTACTCCCATTGTGTTTGGATGAATATACATGCCGTCATGTGAGACTTGCTACCATGGCGGGCCACTGGAAAACATTTTCATAGCAGTTATATTACAGTCATTATTGTACAATTCTTACATTATTGTTGTGAAAAGTGTTTGGTATTCATGTGTCCTCTGTATGTTGTAATTACATGTGTAATTTTTGTGTGGGGGTGCTGTAAAGTGCAATAATGCATGGTGACAATTGGCTAGCTACATGTGCTAATTACTCGCAGCTTGTGTCAACAACTGGTAACCACAGTTGTACTCTGTGTCATTCTTTAAGCCGCGCCCTTAGAGGACAAATTACGTCACGGTGGGGGCGACTAAATTCAAATTTAAAAACGAACGATGGTATGTAGCACCATAGATCATATCTGTGGACTATAATCTATGGCAGCACACTTCTTTGTGGCTATATGCACTGATTAACTACATAGAGCGCCAGTTCATCAATACCCAGTGACCGCAGTTGTGCTTTGCGTCATTCTTTAAATTCCGAGTAAAATTCTTAGAGAGCAAATTACGTGGGGGCGACTAAATTCAAATTTCAAACTAGCCATTCTCGAAAACATAGGTTTCAATCTGAACGAAACTTTTAGAACAGTTTAAAGATACATTGCCCTACATGCCAAGCGAGTATTGCGGAAAACAACAATCTGGGATTTGTATTTGGTCTCTAGGTCGACTGAGGACGACTGAAACTTCGTTTGGTGCTGAAGTTAAGACTGTAGGGTAATCATGTATGGTGAAATCGATGATGTGAATCTTGAGGCGATTGAGTGAATACTGAAGCGATAGCAGGGCAATCAATGTTCGGAATGCACAAAGGAACGCAAGGCATACACATGCGGTTGCGTCTAACCGCATGCGATAAAAAAAAAATAATAATAAAAAAAAAATGAAACTTCCCCTTTGATGTCGGCAATCTCGATCACGAAACAATCGGCATGGATTTGCTTCACTGCTTGTGTGGTAGTTACTAGTGACACGATGAGTTCAACCCTAGAGTTTCAGAGGGATAGCGTAAGTGGCGGGTTAGTTACAGGAAGGCCGAATTTGACAACGTTCGTTCCTGTAAAATCCTCACGTAGTGGTCGCGTCATTTATTGTCTGCGGCGCGCGTTTCTGCTTTACTGGCCGCGCGACTCACTACCGTGAGTCTTGATTACTGTAACTGTACATGTAACTTAGCCACCTTTTTTAGAAAGAACTAAGCATTTTAAAATTTTCAAATTTTTATGATGATACATGTACTGTACAGTAGGTTGCAAAATAAAGTTTACGTTTCGTAATTGTAATTACGGTGTGATTACTAAGTAATTACCATGTTTGTACTGTAATTACGTTTTGACCGTAATCTGTAATTATGCAAAAAAGTAGTTTTTCACCAGCCATATATACAATATACTCATAGTTACCAATAGAGCATAATTCGTAATTACGCTTTGTAATTACGCTACTACAGCGTAATTAAAATTACGAAACGTTAACTTTTTTCTGCAGTCTACTGTATATTTAACCCAATACTTTTTTGCAAATCCGGTCACATATTATAATGAACCTCAATTAGTCTATACTATTTCTGTTTGTGCATGAAATTACCAGGTTTAACATGTCTATTTACACATTATGAAGTATTTTAATCCTGGTTAAGCACTTGTGCATGTGTTACATGCATAGCATACATATAGCATACATATAATATGCAGCAGAAATGTGTAGGAACTGCTATACACTGTGTCATGAGTTCAGCTTGATGGTTTACACAGTTGAGCACTGTGTCAGAAATGCTTACTAATGTAGCCCCCTAAAATGAATATTATGGTGATAGTTGGTTTTGTATGTATGGCATGTATAATTGTGATAATGTGATTTCTATGAAATGAGCTTAGGTGGTTTTAAGTAAGCCAAGCATATAGCAATGTTTCCAAACAAGTATGAGATAATTGAGTATTCACTACCAGATATGGTATATGAAATTACCATGAAAATAACCATGAAAATACCCATGAAAATATCTATGGTTTATCCCATGAATTTTAACGTTTCATGGGTACTGCACCCATGAAATCTCCGCAACGCCATGAAATTACCATGATACTCTGATCAATAGACGTATTTCATGGCCCATGAAACAAACCCTGGTATAACATGAATCAACTTTCATTGTACATTTCATAGGAGAGATTTAACATTTCATGGAAAAATCATAGACATTTCATGGCATACGTCTCTGGTAGTGATTATTCTTAATATGAAAGTCAACACTTGTACTGAAGGGGAAGTGTCATATCTGTAGGGTATTTACCATGCATGTTTTATCACCATTAATTTGGTTTTTAACATTGGCTATTTTTTTCTGAAAGTTGATTTCTTGTGAGTTTCATTTACCTTTTGTATGCCCATGCAGAAGAGAGTATTTACTATACATTCCCCTATTTAGTAGAATGTCTTATGTGAGCTTCAAAATGTGAAATGCAAAACTAGAAACTCACTGGTTTTACTAGGAAACAAATTGTATTTCATATTAGCTCAAAAGTAGTGTACTTTGTATTTTAAAGTTTAGTGTGAAATCAGTGTATTTTTGTGCATATACTTTTTACAATATATTTCCACAGTGACATTAGATTATGTAATCTGCTAGTGGTTCCAAGCGGATTTGTTCAATTAATGACCTCATCATCCAGTTCCCATATAACATGTATTTCTTAGTGCTTTTACTATATAAGGCTGAATGGGAAGTTGACACAACGCAGGAAGCTACAGTGGAGTAATTGCATGGCTGCCTGTGTGGTCATGTAGGTGTTCAGTAGAGCAAATTATTGTTCTTGTGCTGAGTCATCAAGAATTACATCATATGAATGCTCAAAAATTCTGCTTTTACTCAGCCTGTTCTCATTGTGGTATGAAACACAACACCAAAAGTGACAATAGGGATGTGATAGTATGCATAATATTTATTTGTGCAGTGGGATTTATAATTATAAGGTTGATTGTGTAAACCATTCTGGTAGTTTCTGATCCCATATAAAAACAATGCTTTTATTTATGGAAGCCTATAGGTTCTTTTACAAAAGTCTTTACACATTGCGCATTAATACACAACTTTGCACATACGTATATCACATCATTATGCATCTTAGCACATAAAGGTCTTTGCACATTTATTACTAAGACAAGTCTTTCTGTCACATGACTTTGCTAAATCATAATTGCATATTTGTTGTGCTATTTTGTTATGTTGTACCTCATTAGAAACTGCATGTTTGTGGTAAATTAGTGTAAAAATCTTAACCATGGCCATTAGTAAGCTGAACCTATCCAATCCTGATAGCATAGGGATTCCGCTTTAGTTATACATGAATGTGCTGTACCACCCAAAATACCTTTATGTAAAATTACTGGTTCCTATATATCTAACTGTTTAAATTTGTCCTCTTATTACTTGGTGGAAGCTAACAAGTTATTCTTTCATGAGCGGATGTGGGGGACACTGAGTATTTGATGTATTTTCACTTACATCACAGACCGCATTTTCATCACAAATGTAGCTTGTCAATGTAAAGCTGCCTTGGACATTTCTTATTGTTTAGTCAATTGTTAGTGGTGTTGCTATAATTTTACTACATATTATGTCTGTGGCATGCATTTTGATTCTGTCTTACAATATTTAGCCATCACCCCTTCTCTCATTAATTTAGGACAATTGTTACTTTAATTTTGGTACAAAACAGACACTAGTTGTAGTCAGACACAACATGTACCTTCTAGGAAAATTGTCAGGATGTCCTGGTCTGTGTATTCATAGTCTGTGTACTCTTCATCTGCCAGCTGTGACCAGGCACACCTAGTTTTCAAGGAAAATAGGATTAATGTACTTACCTTTTAAAAATTAAACTGTATGTATGAAAATTGTATGAGTACATATAGGCAAATCCTCTTGTAGGACAGGACTAGTACCCCACAGGAATGGGTGAAGCCCACCACCCATTACGTGAGACATGCATGACAGTTGGAATTGTTAATAACAGATATATATATATATATATACCACCTACAGTATGTAGCTCATAGGTTACAGGTGTGAGTTCAGTACGTAACGTATCTGAATAATGCACAAGTGGCTCAGTGTCTTACTGGTTAGGCATGATGTGAGTCAACAGCACCCAAAGCCAATTCGAAAGTCTTTTTGTTTGTTTTCTTTGCCTGACATGCTTCTTCACCTGAGCAATCCTGATCACCAGGCATTTGTTCTTTACACTCTGTATCAGTATGCAAACTAACACTAGTCAGAAGCTGCCAAACTATTGGTCATGTCCATACAACACTTATATAATTGGACAAGCAATACTGTAATTTAAAAGGGAAAGATCTGTATAACTTAAAGTGTTTTGATTGTAACTATCAATTGTAAATGAGAGGAAGTATAATACATAAGAGAAACATTCTCTACAGAGATTGTCATAGTTGGTATAACAGTAGACTGATCGTGCTCTCATGTAAAAAGCTGCTTAGACACCAAGACCAAGGGAACTAAGCGATTTAGTAACCCGAGGCTAAATCTAAATCTCACACCTGAACAAATCTCATATCGCTTGGCAGACACTAGAGCAGATATTTACTGTGATAGTACTAACAGGACAGTGGCTAACATACTAATACTATACTACACACAATATATCAGTAATTCATATTATGCATCCAAGTGAAGAAAATTCTATCAGAATCTATGTAGATGTCACTAAAACTATTGTGTAGATGGTTTGAAAAATGTTTTATACTTTTGAATAATGAGAGGAAAAAGAAAGAGGCAACATCACCAAGTGTTTTGTGCCATGTTCACATGTGTGTATACTGTAAGTTACTTACTTGTGTATCCATCAGAATGACTATAGTAGAACTTCAGATGATATCAGTGACAAACATCAGTTAAGCTATGAGATCTCCACAAATTATCGGTACTATGAGTCTTGTGATGTGTTGGTTTTCTATGATGATTTTGATGATCCTTTCCAGAATTTTGATATCACTACTACTGTAAAAGAGTGTCAACGTGAAGGTTAGTTATAACAAGAGTTCATAATAAAAGGTACTATTTTAACTCTTGGTTATAAGAGAGCTAATTGTAGTAAGATGTGAAGGAATGCTTAGTTCCATGGTATTGTTGAATTCCTGTAACCGACATTGCATTATGGCCACTGTTGGTATAATGCTTGCATGATCTTGATTGACCACGGCCACGGTGTGATATGGAAATTATTATATTAAAAAGGAAGAAGGAAACTACCAATGAAATTCTAATATGTAGTACCACCAGCTACATTTAGTAAAATGTATCACTTGAAGAAATTAAAAAGACCACTCAAGTGCTACAAGTCAAAAGTAATAGAATATACTCTGAGTAAAATTTACTTGCAAACATTGAATTTGTAGCTTCCACAATGCTACTGTATGTCTGTTTGTTTGGCCTTATGCCTCATATTTGCAGCAATCTTTCTGTATTGCATTATATGTATATTCATATCATCATTGTAAAATGTGGGCAATATATACATACATGAATTATTATGGGTACATACAGTACTAAATATGTTTTGCTCTGCATAGTTCCCAGCATAGTCTTGTCAACCCCTTCAAACATGAGTATACAAGAAGGTTCAACATTTAACATATCATTTGTCATTATGCTGTACCCCCACCAAACTCCACATGGTACATTAATGATGAGTTTTATGAGACAGTGACATCACATGGTACACACACTATAGTGTTCACTGATGTTACACTAAGTCAAAGAGGATGGTACCATTGTGTGGTAGAGAATGAGTTTGGAAGTTACAACTACACTACCTTTGTGGAGATTTTTGGTAATACTTTACGTGATTATACATAATATTATGCAATATTGTGTATACATGTTAATAATATACAAGTAACAACCAGCAGTGTACCAGCCCTATTTATAACTGTAGGATATTGTACAATTTTCATTGTAAAAGTACTCTAATATATAGAATAGTAGTTAAGTAGTAGTTGTTCCAATACAACAGTTGATGGGTGAAATTTCCCTCAGAATTGATTTCATGAGCTAAATTTCAAGTGGAATTATATACATCTATACCAATTTTTAGTAAATTCTTGTACTTTCTGTGTAGAGAGTAAACCATGTGTGTTGTTATAAACATGATTAATATGATTATTTGCTTACTCACTACCATGACTACCAAACATACTTACGTACATGTTCACATGCACACACACACACATACACACACACACACACACACACACACACATGCAGTTACACAACATGCTCACATACACACATACACAAATGCACATGCATACAACTTCACATACACACAGACATCACACTGCATGCTATACACATATATGCACATGTTCCATGTTTACATCACCTCGAATGGTCACTGCACCTGAATAGTGGCATCCAGGAAGACAAAGGTAACTTCATGATACAACCATCGTAGCTGTTGCTGGTAGACAAAAGGCACGTCTCAGGCTGAAGTGACCATAAACAGTGAATAAATCAAGCCGGTAAGATTACCACAGTGTATTACCTTTGATGTGTAGTAACACTAGCCTTAGAAATAAATATCACTTGAACAAATTCCAAGAAAGAGGCTACTGAAGTTTTGCAAGAAAAGTATACTCTGAGTATTGTTATATTGATATACTTGTAAACAATGAATTTGTAGCTTCCACATTACTTGTATGTTTGGCCTTATGTCTGATATTTGTACCATAGTTTTGTGGAAATTTATGGCAATATTTTATGTGATTAGTCACAATAATACAATGTTGTGTATTCATGTTAATTAACAACCAGTAGGGTACCAGCCCCATTTATCAAACAGTACGGTAGTACTGCTAAAGTAGGAACCCAGTACATTGCTACAAGAAAGAACTTCCTGATGAAACCATCAAGCTTTTAATGAACTCACTGGTATCATCTCATTTGTATTGTGCTTTGCCTGTGTGGGGCCCTTCCTTTCTTTGTTTCATTTAGAATGGTCTGACATACTTTAATATTCCTATCGCTCATATAGTCTATTAAACAGCAAGGGTATAATCTTTGTATATAAATGAATGGGCTTTGATTATCCAAACTTTTTGGATTATCTGAACATGTCTTGATACCGATGAGGTTGAATATCAAGGGAGAACTGTAGTTGCTCAGAATAAGTTAATATGGCTGGTCACTACAGGTAGTTAGTTTACAATGACATTAATAAATGAAGACAGATGTTGACTGCATGCAAACTATGACAACCATCATTTCACACCATGCACACAATATGCTTTGAAGGGAAGAGACGCAATTAGGCCAGAGTCAAATATGCAGAAACATTTTAATCAGTGAAATGGTCTATTAGGGCATTTAACTCTAAGGGACTGTTCTAGAGGGTAGGAGGCATTTTTCTGTTGCAGTTTGCATTTTCTACTGACTGGGTGTATTAGAGAGTATTAATCTGTTTTCAGGCATTAGTATTTGGAAATATCCACATAATACACTAGCCTATGCTGGCATAGCACTCTAGCCTATTTATTATGCTGGCATATTTGCTGCAGGCTGAGACACAATAGCTAATGAGGTTTGTTTATTATTTGAATTATATAGTTTGACCATAATGTTTAATGGTTGATTGATTATATACCTGATTGTGATCTAGTGTGGTTTTGGCTCTCCACAGGTTCCTTCCAACTGACACTGGCTACAAGTTTATGTAGCTATTTATCCATCTAATCTTGTTACCTGATTTAATATCTGATCTTGTCTATAGTTAGGCCATCATTGTTATATTCCTTCAACCCGCATCATTTTTTTATGTAGCCACACCAAATTTAATTGCCATTATAGATCACATGAGTGCACTATTTCATGATAGCAGGAGGCACAGAGTGATCAAGTTTTAAGGTAAAGCATTATCTGTGCATGGAAACATAGCAGAAGGTTGGAAGTCCCTCCACTGTTGTTCAACAAGGTGCATGGTGTACAGCCCTGGCAGCCTTCAAGATCAGGATACTCTAATAGAGCAGTCAGAGACTGAAATAACTAGAGTTAAGTGTATAATCAATAATCAATAACACCTCTCACCCGCATCATCTTTTGTTCTGTTGGGTGATGGGAAACAAGTAATATAATAATGATGGCCTTAAGTGTTCATGAATCTCCACAGGTTCTTTCCAAGTGACTTTGGCTGCAAATTTATGCACAGTAATTTGGAACATAAAAGTACTTCAGCTAAGACTTTCTACATCCCAAATACCAGACTGATTGGTTCAGCCATTTGACAACTACAGGTGTCTGGAAAAAGATCATCTATGTTGATGTGTCACGTTGAGCACTTTGACCATAATGGTGGGATAAACCAGCTAGTACCCCTACTAATTGAAGAAAGTTCTTTCATATTGTACCCTTTACATCATTAAAAGATGTCTCAAAACCATCATACATGCAGAGATTTGGACTACATGGACATGTTATTGCACTGTATACTAGACCCATCTGCTCGAAAACATTAGTTAATGGCATGTAAGGAGTTGCTGCAGACAAAACAGACCATACCTGGATCAAACAGCAATAGCACAATGTTCACAGCAACTGTTTCCATCATTTGAGTGGCTGTGGAGATGTTGCAAATGCGTTGGATTCTTAAAAACCAAAGAATAGCGGTGTCCGGAAATGGTAGTCAATGAAGCACGCTGACTTCAATGAGCCGTATCTTCCATAGCTGAGACTCCAAATTTTTATCAACACGCGACCATAGACTGATGTTACATTCCCTAGAGTTTGGTGGAAATCGGAGCTGTAGTTACTGAGTTCAGGGCTACTGTCCAGATTGTTGATCGCTTTGTTTGGTTATTGATTGTTTTTCCGGACAGATATATTGGCTTCGTATTCCTAGCTGCTTCAAAGGTTCGGGCTGAAATTTTATATTCAAAGTACTTTAGCTTAGACCTTTATATGCTTCAAATATTTAGACTGATCGGTTTATCCGTTTGGCAACTACAGGTGTCAAGGAAATAATTGTCCGGTTATTGATGACTTAGTCTAGACTAGTACATATCAATTGTACCATGTGCCCCCCCTCATGATATGTGCACACTTACAGACACACAGACATGCACACAAGGACTCAGCTGTCATGTGAAACACAGTTATTGCCACACAGCCAACCAACATTGGGATGCCTGTGCACCACTCAGGCACTTGAGTCTTGTATAGGAAGGAGTCTTGTGCAAGCAAATCCCTGGGGCAGAACTAGTAACCTACAGGAGGACTGTCCAGGTCTCACAGTGAGAGGCTGCAGAACCCTATTGTAAGTTCCAACACTGCTAAGCAAGACAAGGATGGTTGGACATTTGCTTTCCCAGGTAATGTTTATGCTATATCTGGGAAGGCTGCTTCCCCAGTTGACACCAGGCCACCAGGCCCCCATCAGGGTAAACTGGAGCAATGTGAGTAAAGTTTCTTGCTCAAGGAAACAACAACAACACTAACTTGGTATAACAAGGCATCAAACCTGAACCTTTCCATTACCAGGGTAATAGGGTGATGTTCAAGCCACTTGGCTATGCTGCTTCACACACACACACGCACACGCACACACACACACACACACACACACACACACACACACACACACACACACACATACACACACACACAAACACACTTATGTACATACATACATATGCACGTACATACGTACATACATACATATGCACGTACATACGTACATACATACATATGCTCGTACGTACGTACGTACATACATACATACATACATACATACATACATACATACATACATACATACATACATACATACATACATACATACATACATACATACATACATACATACATACATACATACATACATACATACATACATACATACATACATACATACATACATACATACATACATACATACATACATACATACATACATACATACATACATATATAAGCTGTGTGTATGCATGCACATAATGTACATGGACTAAATTTAAGTACTTTCCACTATCCTCTTTGTTTACAAAATACACAAAACTTTTTTTCTTTATACACAAAATTTGATGTTCTTTCAAATATTCATGCTGCACTTTACGGTCACAATTGAATAATAATATAATCACTATATACATGAAATGATGTGTATTCCCAGCTTGTTCCATTTCTTAATGTCTTTCTCATTTCTAGGAGTGTGAAGAATGATTTCTGAGTACACATGAGTCCGTGAAATTGTTTGCCTCATTTTGTGACGTCAATGTTTTTGAAGACTGTGATGGTAGTTATGAGAAAACCCCTTGCCACACTCTGGACTTTGACTGCAATAAATATTGTTTTGGTATTGCACAGTACCTATTGATGTCATGCCCCACCCCCGGGTAGAGTGGGGCAATTGACAAAGTCTAGTGTCTGGAACTGGGGTTAAGAAATTCCACTATGTCCTCACCTCAAAAGAGGGGCTTCTATAAGGGATTTGATTTACCTATTAAAATAATTTTGGTTCAACAAACTGCCACCGTCAGCAACCCCACGGGTGGGGCAAGATGTAGATGTCAAATCCCCAATAGGTGTATGGGGTCCCTGGAGGTGGGGCTTGACATTGATAGGTGCATTAGTATGTGCATTAGTATGTGCATAATAATTATCTTGATTGAGTAAGTTACTTGTTTTATTAGTAGCTAAATTATTCACTTGTTAAATGTGCTCATGCATAGAGAAGGTACTATATATATATAGATCTATAAGGCCCCTATTCGGTGATTATTAGTTTCTCATCCAGCCTTTCTAATTATTATGATGCGGGCGGGAGGGTATTACCATTATGTCATTATTTTATAATATTAACACTGATGTACAGACCTTGTCCAAATTGTCTTTCTTTCTTACTACAAACATTTCCTTCACCAGCTGATTCTACTTTTCGTGATCGCCAACTGTTTTTAGACAGTCAACTGAAAGCCTGCTTTGATGAAGTCGATAGAGCACGATTGCAACTGGCACTGCAGCAATTTGCTATGGAAACAACAGTTCTCCTGGCGATACATAGCGCATTTTAGCGTTCATCAACAAAAAATTATAACAGTTTGGTATCACGTGTTCTTCTGAGCATGCACAGAGTAAATAATGGCTTACCATGCGGTAGCTTAAGAAGGATGCGGGCGGTGGATGAGAAACTAATAATCACCAAATAGGGGCCTAAAGGTGTAATGGTATATAGCTAGCTTACTTCTGAAGTAGAGAAGCTTCTGAACGGATCGTTCTTCGTCTTTCCTGGTAAAGCCAATGATTGCTTGTATCAGTGATTGTTGGCATAAGCGTCAACAATATATCAAAGTAATCGTAAGTATCACAGATGCATTAACTTCTTGAGGTAGTTAGTCAAGATCACGTGATCGTTGCTAAGCAACGACCAGTGGCTTTTGGGGATACAATGAACCTAAAAAATCCCGCACTCGACAATCCGTGACCACATAATTTTATTGAAGTCATCAGTAAACGTAGAGTGACGTCATAACTTAGAAAATTCACCACTATAAAAATAATGGTTACTAATCTATCCGGAACTAGTCAGAAAGAAGTAGTAGCTAGAGTAAGGCTGTGCGGCGAATTCAGAGGGGTGCAAGATAAGTTGACGGAAAGAAGTGAGTCAATGAGATTATGCACTGAATAGCTACTTTTTTTTGTCATTGCATGTCGAAGGCGCCAGCATGAACGCAGGCCGTGATCGAGGCTTATGTATTATTTGCAACTCATATGGCTACGCATATAAGAAACCAATTTAAAACTTGTTCCCGACACCCATGCTCCTTCAAATGTGTCTACCCCTTCTGGTGGTGCCAGCCTCTGTGGCTGAAATTGCGAAATATTCCACTTTGACTACTTCTTTTCACTTCCCTCCCCTTTGTATCGAGACCCTGGGTTCTTGTGCACGTTGATTGGTGCGGCGGATAGGTTCCCGGGTCATGGAGCGGACTGGAGAGCTACACAATTTTTTTTTTAATTCAGAAGATTTCGATTGATGTGCAACGCGGTAACGCTGCTTTAGTGATGACGACCATTCCATTGCCTCAGGATTGGGCAGAGTTAGCTACTCTGCCCGATTGGTAGATGGCATTGATTGCAAATGATGACCTACCAATGTAGTGTTTAACTGCCTGGTTATTAGTGATTCTAATAGTCTGATGTGATCCAAAAAAATAAATAAATGAAAATAAGGCCAGGCCACTACAATGAGATAACTTGTTTCTCATCAACTTCTCATAGAGTAACACATGCGGGCAGGAGGGCGGGTTATCTCATTATCTCATTATTGCACAAGCAATAGCTATAAATTACAGGATGTATTATTTGTACAAAACCAGTATAATAATCCTTTATTTCAGGTTATTGGCAGGGTACACACCAAGCACTGGTGCGCACTAAGAGTAAAACTCCGAGTTCACATAAACTTCAACTTCAGTAACAAAGCTTTCAAGTCCTTTACGAGAGTTCCATCAGTCTTGGGGTCATGTACCATACCCAAGTACAGCAACAGCAGCAGCAGCAGCAGCAGCAGCAGCAGCAGCAGCAGCAGCAGCAGCAGCAGCAGCAGCAGCAGCAGCAGCAGCAGCAGCAGCAGCAGCAGCAGCAGCAGCAGCAGCAGCAGCAGCAGCAGCAGCAGCAGCAGCAGCAGCAGCAGCAGCAGCAGCAGCAGCAGCAGCAGCAGCAGCAGCAGCAGCAGCAGCAGCAGCAGCAGCAGCAGCAGCAGCAGCAGCAGCAGCAGCAGCAGCAGCAAACAACAGCAGTGTTAGCACGTGTAGGCTAGTCGGTCTTATTATGTGGAGGGACTCTGCATGGTTGTGGCAGAAGTAGCAACACTAAAGCTACTATATATATGACTCTCAGATATGATGGCCCTGCACACAGGGCATGCAGGTCACGGTACCAATGCTAGTGTATAGTCTAATGTACATTGTAGCACTCACTGTTGATGCCTTGGTGGTTGTTGATGCTCCAGAAAGTACTCTACTCAACACAGAAGTAAAAAACTTATTAAATGGTGTCTATATCTCAATGGGATTGCAGTTTTCCATGGAAATAGTGCTTTTCTACGTGATAAACCCACTACCACAACACTAAAAAAAAGCCATGCTGCAATCTCGTGCAGTAATGAGTGCGCATGGGAAAAAGAAAATTTTGGTGCGGGTGGTTGATGAGAAACAAGTTATCTCTCATTGTAGTGGCCTAATAAAAGGAGAAAAATAAAATAAAAATGACATAAATATAGCTATTAGCTATGGGAGTATGGTGTTACATGCATGCTATACAGTATACGTAGCTATAATTATGTGACTGGATTTTCAAAAAGCGGCCACACGCATCCAATTCGATTAACTTACATAGTGTTCAAGTAGCATGATACAAGTCTGAAATTTTCTCTATTTTATTAAGTCATGTTGGTACTCACTATTGACCAAATTTCAAGTCAATAGCACTTTCCAATATTAAGGTTATGAATTGTTGAAGTTGGTAAATTCGAGCGGTCACCAACTGATTCGAAATCTCGTACACCCCTGGCTGAAATCTGATACGAAATCTTTGAATTCAGTAGAATTTTATAAAATCTGAAATCAAATCATATATTATAATGACTCTGTGATCTCGCCGTAATTTTTTGTTCATCATTTTGTTAGCTTATAATTGAATCAGGTAGCTCATAACTAGATCGGAGAGAACTATTACCACTGTAACTAAACTATAGCCACATGCTTACGATTTGGAGAAAATAGGATCGTTCAAGGTTTCTTTATTCGATATACCTCGCGTTAAAGCTACGTCGCTATGACTATAGCTAACTATATCTATAGCTATAAGTATTATGCTATTTTTAAAAGTAGCTATTTATGTTATTTATCTAGTTATACTGAGAAGCAGAGCTATGTATATTCTTGAGCTAGATAGCTATTATGATGACTATATAGCTACAATATAGCTAGCTTATATAGTCCAGTTTCAACAGCTTTCACTTCTAGCTTTTATAGCTGAAATATCTACACTAAATAATAAAATTATGCATTAACTAAACTGAATATATGCACGGTATCACCTCGGGTATCTAGGACATGTGAGCAAGAAAGCATCTGATGTATTCATGTTTTCCTTTCCTCTTGCTTTTAGGAGGTTCCCTCCTGCTTTTAGGTGGTTTCGTTCCTGCTTTAAGAGGTTTCCCTATTTCCATTTGTATAATTGTGACCGGATTTGCCAAAAAGGAGTCTTCCACACACATCCAATTTACCAACTTTGACAATTTATAACGTCAGGTCAGAAAGAGCTATAAATTTGGTCAGAAGTGAGCAACATAGCTGAATAAATACTGAAAATTACAGGGAAATATGATACTCGAATACTAAGTTATGGTCTCCCAAGTTTATAGAAATGGATGTGTGTGGAAGATCCCTTTCCGCAAATCCGGTCACAAGACCTTCTTTAGTAGCTACATAGATCTTCAAATCCACTGGGATCTCTTGTTTACTGAATAGAAAGGTTGGAAACTGCTGTATGGCTACTGTACTGTAAAAAATGCTTTTAGGAGGTTTCCTCCTGCTTTTAGAAGGTTTTCCTCCTGCTTTTAGGTGGTTTCCCTTCTGCTTTAGGTGGTTTCCCTCCTGTTTTTCGGTGCTTTCCTTCAAATCTTGTGAAACAATTTTGAAATCAGTGAAATCAAGCAAAATCAGTTAAGATTTTGAAATCCATACACCGATTTTCCCAGCTGGTGACCCCTTGGTTAAATTGGATGTGTGTGGAATACTCCTTTTCGTAATTCTGGTCTATCTAGTAATAATCTATTATGTAACTACTGAATAATCAACCAAAATAAATAGGTCACGGGTTACTGTGATGCTCAACCCATTATCCCCTGCATGAGAACAACTTTGCACTAGATACGTACAATGAAATCTGCCATTGCGAGAGCCATTGTTTTCAACTTTCAATTACCAGTGTAAATGTTGTGCAGGGAGAACTTGATTGACCAATTCTATATCCACTATCCAAAGCAGTGGTAAGTATGGTCTACAGCTACCTCACTGTTTTTGGTCGCTACTCAATAGTGGCCTGGCATATAGAAAACATAGCCAAAAACTACTTAAAAGAATATAAGAGTTTTTAGTAGAAAGTACGTATTAGAAGGACATCTGAAACTTGTTCTCAGGCATTCGTTATAATTCTGTCCATCATTACTAGTAACCCCACCACCACTTGTCCATGCACTATTGTTATAATGGACTAACACAAAGCTTTAATGGATTTTCAGTAAAATGATAGCTATGACTACTAGTGGTGCTTATGTTCATTACAAGTACCTCGAACATTTATAATAGAATGATAGTATTTTTCAGTCACCACTTTTTAGTTCTTGTAACACTGCCTGTGTCTTTTATGTTTGCACTATTTGTTCACTTCAATATGCAAGCCCCAACATAAAGCCAGCAGTTCCTGTGCTTGTTCATTTTTATTGCCTTCTAACAACTGTGGAATACCTAACTCCAGATTGGATGACCCAGGTCACAAGAGTCATGTTTATTCTAGTATTAAGCAAGTCTCATCCACTTTGTAACTTACATCATATCATGTGTGATAACGAACTATTAATTTCATTGACACAGCATTCTTGACAATTGATTTTGAGGACAAAATTAATCTAATCAGCTTAGTTCCAGGGGTGAATAATAATTATATTATAGTGGCTTGTGAATAGTAAAGATATATATGAAACAATAAAAACTGTAATGTGAGATAATAGTCAAGCTGGAGATTAGTCAAGCTGGAGCTTAAGAGAAGTTCTCAATCATGTACAATCATAGGTGGCAGAATGAGGGAGAGGGGCTCAAGACCCCTTGATGTGATGAAGCCTCCCTTAGAATTGATGTGATGAAGCTTCCCTCAGAATGATATCTTGCTGAAATCATCCTTCTTGGAGTGGGGCTGAAAACTGTGAAAAAAATGTTATGCAATACTCATAATAGAGCAGTCAAAGTGCTTCATAAAACCATGTTACTATCAGTAAAAAACTCCTACAGTGGGAATCGAACCACTGTCCTCTTACTTTGAAAGTTGGTATCTTATGACTGTACCAGGTGTTTCCAGTGTCTAAAGGCTACTTATATACAGTAAATGGTGTTTGTTTATTAACCCAGCTAAAAACTTTGCCAAGAGGTTTAATGCAAATAAAAAGTTGGTACTTTGGTTGAAATGTTTCAAATTGTAATTAGTTATGGTGAACTGTGAGACACCGTGAAAGCTAGAATGATCAGACAGTCCTCCAGACCTCCTGCTGCCAGAGATTATATACTCCGGTCATTCCCCTGGCCTCACATCAACTACTTCCTCCACCACCATGTGCAATCCCTTTAAAAGCAAGAAGACGTTTGGCATAACACATTTAGCCTTTATATGGAACTGCTCCCAATTGTCAGTTGTTGGTTTGTACTGACAAGCTCAAAGTGTGATATGTTTTAGTGTTTGATTAATATGTGACCGGATTTCACATAACAAGACTTCCACACACACAATATCAAACTTACGTTTTTACCAGAAATGGATTGCAGGCCTAATACACTATCATATTCCACACTGTACTTCCTTCAGGACTGGCAAGTCTGGTTTCTGTGGCAGCTTTCTTTTGACCCTGTCAAAGCCACGAGTGGGAGATTGGTGCCATTGAATGGCCATGGCTTTGTGATAATGGTGTGTAGTGAGCTGGGACTTCACAGAGAGCTCGCCAATAGTGTTCTCAGTCAATTTGGAGTGATTTGAGGGCCATGGAGGGCCATGGAGGGCCATGGAGAGCCCAAACTTGGCCTCTGGATTCCAATCGTTTTCTTGCTTCATTATATACCCCTATATTAAGCCCACCCACCGCCCCCCACCCTCCTATTTACTACCACCTGTGATATTATTACCCGCTCAAGAAAAGCTGCCCAAAACAGGGCTAATTTTGGGTATCAGAAATGTATACACCCACTCAGTGATAGCTAGTAAATAGATGCATACTTGGTGCAAATTGTGTTTGCACAGCTGTAGGCACTGGGAAGTTATTACACAATGATTACTTAAAATCGTCATATCTCCTAACGAAGCTTTGTGCGTCGAAGCCGGGTTTGTCAAATTCAGTCACATATATACATAACTACATGCATGATAATTTTAGCCATAACATTGACTGCAGGGGCGAATCCAGAGTTTGGAAAGAGGGGGGGCACCTTTCTGAAAAACAGTTGAAGACCAAAAAAACTTGCTGAAAACCAGTTGAAGACCAAAAAAAAAAAAAAAAAAAAGGTCACGACAATAATAGCTAGTTATCCTTACCAACTATATCACGTCTGTTATGTAAAATAAAATCCTATTTATAGCTTCATAGGTAAGCTACACTGCCTCATGAACATTGTGACTGCTTTATTAGAGTAATTGACTGCTCTATTAGAGTATCTCGATCTTGTATGCAATTTCTTGAAGGGGGGGGGGGCATTTGCCCCAAATGCCCCATCCTGGATCCGCCACTGGACTGTAAACAACTTTGTAGTTAAAATGTAGCTCATACTCTCCAGACCCTTGTTTCATTTAAATTTTTTAAGTGGCTGTCTTGGTCAGTGGGTCATGCAAGCCAGTTGTGTGATCAAAACATTTTATAATGCACTTTATATTGATATTGTAGACATAATTACTGTAACTGTACATGTAACTTAGCCATGTTTTTTCAGAAAAAAACATTTTAAAATTTACAGAATTTTATGATGATACACCAATGTTTAACCCATTGTAAACAATGCTTTATACTGTAAAATTATGATTACATCATAATGTTGGTTTTTTTGAAGATCCGGTCACATTATTATAGCAAGCCTCAATGTGTCTATACTATTTCTGTTTATGCATGAAGAACATGTTTACACGCAGAACACTGTGTCAGAAATGCTTACTAATTTTTGTAATGAAGCCCCTAAAATGAATATTATGGTGATAGTTGGTTTTGTATGTATGTCATGTATATTGTGATTATGTGATTTCTATGAAATGAGCTTAGGTGGTTTTAAGTAAGCCAAGCATATAGTAATGTCTCCAAATAAGTATGAGATAATTGAGTATTATCCTTAATATGAAAGTCAACACTTGTACTGAAGGGGAAGTGTCATATCTGTAGTGTATTTACCATACATGTTTTATCACCATCAATTTGGTTTTTAACATTGGCTATTTTTTTCTGAGAGTTGATTTCTTGTGCGCTCCATTTACCTTTTGTATGCCCATGCAGAAGAGAGTATTTACTAGTTAAATACAGTCCTCTATTTAGTAGAATGTCTTATGTGAGCTTCAAAATGTGAAATGCAAAACTAGGAAACAAATTGTATTTCATATTAGCTTAAAAGTAGTGTACTTTGTTTTGTAAAGTTTAGTGTGAAATCAATGTATTTTTGTGCATATAATATTTACAATAATCATAGCAATGTTTCCACAATGACATTAGATTATGTAATCTGCTAGTGGTTCCAAGCGGATTTGTTCAATTAATGACCTCATCATCCAGTTCCCCTATAACATGTATTTCTTAGTGCTTTTACTATATAAGGCTGCATGGGAAGTTGACACAACGCAGGAAGCTACAGTGGAGTAATTGCATGGCTGCCTGTGTGGTCATGTAGGTGTTCAGTAGAGTAAATTATTGTTCTTGTGCTGAGTCATCAAGAATTACATCATATGAATGCTCAAAAATTCTGCTTTTACTCAGCCTGTTCTCATTGTGATATGAAACACACAACACCAAAAGTGACAATAGGGATGTGATAGTATGCATAATATTTATTTGTGCAGTGGGATTCATAATTATAAGGTTGATTGTGTAAACCATTCTGGTAGTTTCTGATCTCATATAAAAACAATGCTTTTATTTATGGAAGCCTATAGGTTCTTTTACAAAGGTCTTTGCACATTGCACAGTAATACACAACTTTGCACATATATCACATCTTTGTGCATCTTAGCACATAAAGGCCTTTGCACATTTATTACTGAGACGAGTCTTTCTGTCACATGACTTTGCTAAATCATAATTGCATATTTGTTGTGCTATTTTGTTATGTTGTACCACATTAGAAACCGTTTGTGGTAAATTAGTGTAAAAATCTTAACCATGGCCATTAGCAAGCTTAACCTATCCAATCCTGATAGCATAGGGATTCCGCTTTAGTTATACATGAATGTGCTGTACCACCCAAATACCTTTATGTAAAATTACTGGTTCCTATATATCTAACTGTTTAAATTTGTCCCTTTATTACTTGGTAGAAGCTAACAAGTTATTCTTTCATGTGTGGATGTGGGGGACACTGAGTATTTGATGTATTTTTCACTTACATTACAGACTGCATTTTCATCACAAATGTAGCTTGTCCATGTAAAGCTGCCTTGGACATTTCTTATTGTTTAGTCAATTGTTAGTGGTGTTGCTATAATTTTACTATATATTATGTCTGTGGCATGCATTTTGATTCTGTTTTACAATATTTAGCCGTCACCCCTTCTCTCTACCCTTATGTACATAATTTAGGACAACTGTCACTTTAATTTTGGTACCAGACAGACACTAGTTATAGTCAGACACAACATGTATCTTCTAGGAAAATTGTCAGGATGTTCTGGTCTGTGTATCAGCTGCCAGCTGTGACCAGGCACACCTAGTTTTCAAAGAAAATAGGATTAATGTACTTACCTTTTAAAAATTAAACTGTATGTATGAAAATTGTATGCAACATGTTACATACTGAACTCACACTTGTAACCTATGAGCTACGTACTGTAAGGTGGTATATATACATATATCTGTTATTAACAATTCCAACTGTCATGCATGTCTCACATATTGGGTGGTGGGCTTCACCCATTCCTGTGGGGTACTAGTCCTGTCCTACAAGAGGATTTGCCTATACGTACTCATGGTATCTGAATAGTGCACAAGTGGCCCAGTGTCTTACTGGTTAGGCATGACTGTGAGTCAACAGCACCCAAAGCCAATTTGAAAGTCTTTTTGTTTGTTTCTTTGCCTGACATGCTTCTCCATCTGAGCAATCCTGATCACCAGGCATTTGTTCTTTACACTCTGTATCAGTATGCAAACTAACACTGGTCAGAAGCTGCCAAACTATTGGTCATGTCCATACAACACTTACATAATTGGGCAAGCAATACTGTGATTTAAAAGAGAAAGATCTGTAACTTAAAGTGTTTTATTATTATTATTATTATTAGCACTTTACAGTGACCAGCTGACAGCAACATGTGCAGCAGCCTTAGGATTACCTAACCTAATTTCAAGGACTTAGACCTAGTGACTTGACTTACTGACTGATAATGTGTAATAGAAAAGGGGCCAAAGTAAGGAAAAAGATCTCTCCAACCCCAGGATTTGAACTGCAGGTCACCCAATGTCTAGTCGGGGCCACACTCAGTACTCCTCCAGGAGGGATGGATTTTCTTCCTTAAACCTAAAGTATTTATTATTGGAAGGAATTGCAATAATGACCAGTACATACAGTGGTGGGAGATGAGTCCATGGACATCATAATTCTTGTAATTCCTTTCTTCTGTACTAATACCATATGTATAATAGCCTCTTCCATTGCATGACCTTTATTCAGCAGTTGGCTGTGCTTCTTTAGTACATATTGACTGCCATACATGTACATCTGTACATATTTAAAGCTGTTTTAAAAATTATTGTGAAATGTGTTTTAAATTGCATTTACATTGTCGTTTCTCATCCTAGCACGATGGATAACATGATGTTACTCTTGCTGGTACTCCCATTGGGTGCATTCAGTTCTACTTATGACTGTAAGTAATAAATATGTGTGAATCCATTGTAGCTACAGAATAGTTTAGAAATGGTGTATTGTACATAAGTAAGTTTTGGTGAAAGAGCTGATTTTGTAATCACATGGAATTCCCCAAAACAACTATCCAATTATTTGTTACAACCTAGGTATGTTGTTCTTGAATAATGGCTATTAGCAATCAAAGATAGCTAAACTGGTTTTGCAAATCTTTGGTAATGATGTTATCCTAACCTGGGAATATTTAATTGGAAAAGTAGTAGTCTGTGTAAGCACGACCAAGTCATTATTCTGGTCACACAGTTATTGGTCTGTTATACACCCCACACTGGCTTCCATTGGTCACACATGTCTTGATACTGTAATTATCTACGTTTAACCTCACTGGTTTATGAACACTGTGATTGCAGATATGGGGCCACCATTTGTGGATATAAACTGCACTACAGACCATGAAGCAAAAACACATACCATTAATATATTTTGGAAAGTGGATCCACCTACAAATCTAAATCTCACACCTGCGCAAATCTCATATCGCTTGGCAGATGCCAGAGCAGATATTGACTGTGATAGTACTAACAGGACAGTGGCTGTAAGTTGCATAATAATGCTATACTACACACAATGTAGTAGCAATTCACATGCATATAAGTGAATAGATGTGAACGCCCTATATATGTCACTAAAACTATTGTGTAGATGGTTTGAAAAATAATTTTATACTTTTGAATAATTAGAGGAAAAAGAAAGATGTGCTAAGAACAAAATCCTGAAGGTTGATTGATAATGCATAAATATTAATGGGATGGTTGCTAGGGAGAAATCTGTTCACTCAAGCCATCACCAAAATTAATTTATTTTATGCAATAATCAAGGTTTACCTCACCAGTGTTTTGTGCCATGTTCACATGTGTGTATACTGTAAGTTATTTACTTGTGTATCCATCAGAATGACTATAGTAGAACTTCAGATGATATCAGTGACAAACATCAGTTAAGCTATGAGATCTCCACAAATTATAAGTATTATGAGTCTTGTGAAGTGTTGGTTTTTTATGATGATTTTGACGATCCTTCCCAGAATTTTAGTATCACTACTACTGTAAAAGAGTGTCAACTTGAAGGTTAGTTATAACAAGAGTTCATAATAAAAGGTACTATTTTAACTATTGGTTATAAGGAGACCTAATTGTAGCTAAATGTGAAGGAATGCTTAGTTCCATATATGGTATTGTTGAATTCCTGTAACCAACATTGCATTATGGCCACTGTTGGTATAATGCTTAATCTTGATTGACCACGGCCACAGTGTGATATGAAAATAATTATTTTAAAAGGAAGAAGAGAACTACCAATGAAATTTTGATGTGTAGTACCACCAGCTACATTTAGTAAAAAGTATCACTTGAAGAAATTAAAAGAGACCACTCAAGTGCTGCAAGACAAAATTAATCAAGACTCACAGTAGTGAGTCGCGCAGCCAGTAAAGCAGAAATGCACGCCACAGACAATAAATGACGCGACCACTACATGCACGTAAGGATTTTACAGGAACGAACGTTGTCAAATTCGGCCTTCCTGTAACTCACCCATCACTTAGGCTATCTCTCTGAAACTCTAGAGTTGAACTCATCGTGTCACTAGTAACTACCACACAAGCAGTGAAGCAAATCCATGCCGATTTTTCGTGATCGAGATTGCCGACATCAAAGGGGAAGTTTCATTTTTTTTGCATGCGGTTAGACGCAACCGCAGGTGTATACCTTGCATTCCTTTGTGCATTCCGAACTTTGATTGTCCTGATATCGCTTCAGTATTCTCTCAATCACCTCAAGATTCAAATTATCGATTTCACCATACATGATTACCCTACAGCGAGCCCTACAGTCGTAATTTCAGTACCAAACGAAGTTTCAGTCATCCTCAGTCGACCGTCCTAGAGGCCAAATACAAAACCCAGATTGTTGTTTTCCGCAATACTCGATTGGCATTTAGGGCAATGCATCTTTAAACTGTTCTAAAAGTTTTGTTGAGATTGAAACATACATTTTTGAGAATGGCTAGTTTGAAATTTGAATTTAGTCGCCCCCACATAATTTGCTCTCTGTAAGAATTTTACTCGGAGTTTAAAGAATGACGCGAACACAACTGCGGTCACTGGGTATTGATGAACTGGCGCTCTATGTAGTTAATCAGTGCATATAGCCACAAAGTGTGTTGCCATAGATTTATAGTCTATAATTTATGGTGCTGCATACCATCGTTTGTCTTGAAATTTGAATTTAGTCGCCCCCATGTAATTTGTCTCTAAGGGCGCAGCTTAAAGAATGACACAGAGCACAACTGTGGTTACCAGTTGTCAGTAGACACAAGCTGTGAGTAATTAGCACATGTAGCTAGCCTAAAAGGAAGTTTGCAAAACCACCTAATAATAATTTACAGTTGTCACCATGCACTTTATAGCACCCCCAAACAAAATTACACATGTAATTACAACATACAGAGACAACATACAGAGGACACATAAATACCAAACACTTTTCACATCAATAATGTAAGAATTGTACAATAATGACTGTAATATAACTGCTATGAAAATGTTTTCCAGTGGCCCGCCATGGTAGCAAATCTCACATCACGGCATGTATATTCATCCAAACACAATGGGAGTAACAAGTAAGTATGATCCCCCTCAAAAACACCTTTGCTGTAAAAAAAAGTGCATCCAAGAAACTACAAGTATCTGTATCCCAATGTAAAACAGATAAGCTGTAGAAAAACACTCCATGAAATTAATGGGTAACTGAAAGAGCTGATATCTAGAGCGGCCAAGAATAAATAATGTTACTACAACTGACTATGATTACCAAAGAATACCTTGGCTGTAGAACAGGTAAATAAAAGTAACTGGCAACCAAAACAGCTGATATCTGAAGCGGCCAAGAATCAGGTATGAGATATTGTAATACTGTAGTAAAAGAATGTCACACTATAAATATAGATCTACTCAAATAAAAAAGTCAGTATATTCAAATTCATACTTCTGGTGTAATAAAACAGTCAGTAGTTATCCATGCCTTTTATAACACTGTAAACAAGATGAAAATAATCAATGGGTGCATCCCAAGATAATATTATACATTTTACTTGCTCATTTCCAAATATCATCTGCCTTTGTACCAATTTGTTGTTCCCTCAGTGGGCCTATCACTGGCAAAATGAGTGATATCCACTCCAAAAACACCTTTGCTGTAAGAAAAGGTGCATCCATGAAACTAAAAGTACTTGTAAAACAGCTCAGTAATTGTAGAGAAAGACCTCATGAGAGTAAAAACAACTGGCAACTCAAAGAGCTGATATCTGGGGCAGCCAAGAATAAACCTTATCTTACAACTAACTGCCATGTATTGGTTGTAAAATAGGTGTACTCATCAAAGTGAAAGTAACTCAGTGAGTTACTTTCACTTTGATGAGTGCACTGTAACTGACAACTGAAACAGCTGATATCTGAAGCGACCAAGAATGAATGTTGACATACAATCAATTGCAATTAACAAAAATTTAACAATGAACCTTTATCATTCAGCTGTGTTCTATATTCACTGTATATAGCTGCATCCTTCTTTTAGCTCTAACGGACTGGTAATTTGGCCGCATTTTATAATAGTGTACAGAGCTTCAATGTTAAAGTTTTGTTAATTGCAATTGATTGTATGTCAACATTCATTCTTGACCGCTTCAGATATCAGTGTTTCAGTTGCCAGTTACAGTGCACCCATCAAAGTGAAAGTAACTCAGTAGAGTTACTTTCACTTTGATGAGTGTACCTATTTTACAAAAACCAATGCAAGGCAGTTAGTTGTATGATAAGGTTTATTCTTGGTCGCCCCAGATATCAGCTTTTTGAGTTGCGAGTTGTTTTTACTCTCATGAGGTCTTTCTCTACAATTACTGACCTGTTTTACAAGTACTTGTAGTTTCATGGATGCACTTTTTTTTACAGCAAAGGTGTTTTTGGGGTGGATATATATACATTGCCAATAATTATTGTATACTGTATACTTATTTGTTTTTCTGTAGTTCCCAGCATAGTCCTGTCAACCCCTTCAAACATGACTGCACATAAAGGTTCAACATTTAAAATTTCATTTGAGTATTATGCTGTACCCCCACCAAACTACACATGGTACATTAATGATGAGTTTTATGAGACAGTGATTGGTGCAAAAAATAATGGTATACACACAATGGTGTTCACTGCTATCCAAGAAGGATGGTATCGATGTGTGCTTGAGAATAGCTTTGGGACTGATGTGTACGCTGTGTTTGTGAATATATTAGGTAAGAATAAGATCTACATTAATATAACATCATTCATAATTATAATTGTCTTGTTCACTACCTTTTATTACTTGGAACCCTAAATACAGTATATAGCTGGGCAGTGTGCACAAACACTTAAACAGTATCTGCTAATAAAAATAATGCAAGATTAAAGCTTACACAGTCAGAGATGTAGTTATCTTTGAGGCAACCAAGGCAGCTGGTTTGATATAATTTATGAGTTTGAACAAGGAGTATTGCAAATTACTCTATTAGACCATTTTGAACAGTCAATTATGTCTTGCCTTCTAAGCTACACCAATTGGGTCACTGTGTCAAACAGGGTTAGCAACCTGACTTGGTTTCAACTCTGTTCTAATACCGTATAGAGGGAACTTTGGCGGGGGGAAACTTTGGTGAATTTGGTGATTTGCTACAAATTCGCCAAAGTTTAACCTGCCAATTACTTGTAGCGCCTGAGATTAGCATTTCATAGCTACAGATTAAGCTTGAATTTACCAAAGTTTACTTTGCCAAATGCGATTAGCTTGCTATTGCCAAAGTTACCCCACCAATGTTTCCCTCTATACGGTAGTATGCACGTGTGTACATGTTGAGCAGACCCCCCAAAAAACATTTGATGGAATTACACAATTTCTTGAAATTTGGTTCAAGTATTGATCTTTTTATTCAAATGTCGGACTTATTACCAATTAAAATTTTACCTACGGAAAAGCCATAAAAGTGCACACTTTGTTACAACCTTTACCGAGCTTGTAATGTATATAGCTAAACTACACATGTCTGCACCCTTAACAGTTTATCTGTCACTACTACTCATCTAGTTGGCTGAAATGTTACTTCTCTTGAGAAAAGATCTACTTTTCTTTTTAAACTGCTTTCTCAACATACTATTGTGGATACAACTTGTATGAAGCAAGTGTACATTCAATATACATACATACATTGGTACATACTATTAATCCATCTAGCCACATTGATTCCAGGTACATATATTAAAAGCCTGGGATTTTTTTTTCCTTTCCGCATTTTTGACCTGGCCTGTAAACGAATAGTGTGAGACCAAGTATTTATAGGTCTAAGTGATGCCAAGTGATTAATCGAATTTGAGTAATGGCAGAACACCAAATTGGATGGCAGCAGGATCAAGGCTGCCTAGGTCCAGTCATGGATTTTCCACCTTTTCAAACTCACTTTATTTAAAATCTTATACAGGCTGTAGAACCAGGTGTCCTACAGACCTTCAGCACTTGTACTGTAAAGCTTTAATAAATGAATAAATAAATCAAATAAATAATAATGATAAGCTTAGAGGACCTTTGTACAGTGTATTAACTACATGTAGTCAAGGCCTAATAGGATAGGAAAACAATTGTTTGGTACATAACTGCATACAAGTGGACTCGCACAGACTACTGACACAATCACTCACAGCACCTTCTTCCCTCAGATGGCCCTGAACTTAATGTTAATAAGTTTGAAATAACAGCATGGGAAAGTATTAAAACCACTAACAGTAAACTCTATTAATAGCCCGGGCTTCTATTAAGATGAGGTGTTTATTTTCCAATTGTGCTGGAAGCCTTCTAACTTGTAATCAAAGCAGGAATTTATTTAAATGCAGCTTTTATACGAAGGTATACGGTATGTATTTGTATATCTATCATTAAGTGCACAGTAGTAAAATGTGAATCTTGACAAAACCAGTCCTCTGTACAAATCCAATTCTTTGCTTGTAGCATTTGCTATTGCCTAAAAATTTTACACAATTCTTTCATTGCAATATGCGATAACAGGTCAAAATTTGAAAGTGATATAGGATACACTTACATTGAGTTATAGTCCTTTAAAGTCACAAATCTGGATGTGTGTGGAAGCCTGGTTTTATTAAATCCAGTCGCAAATACAGTATAATACTCACAAAAATGGTTTATATCCAAAGGCTAGTGCTAAAATGCATTATAGAAATGTTAACAATGTGTACAATACTGAAATAACTACATATGTTATAAAGTGTACATTGTAGGGCCAACTATCACAGAAGCTCCTGTCAACATTGCAGACACATTAGAAGGTAGTGTGACATTCACTTGTACTGCTACCGGTATACCACTACCTAACATAACATGGAGTAGTGATAATAATGACAGTATTGCATCCACTTCGAATATGACTCTTGGTAATATTACAATACAGTCAAATTTAACGTTATCAGTTTTGCAAAGAGATGATTTTATGAACTACACTTGTACTGCTGTTAACGAGTTTGGTATTGACAGTGGAACAGCAGTTCTGGGAAGTAAGTTGTTGGTGTCTTTTTTTGACAGTATATGTGACTATATTTTGCAAAATCAACCACATGAGCACAAAAGCATAAAATAGATAACACTAGCAGGAAGATGTTGTACTATCAGGCTATCAATTCCCGTACCTTCAACTATTCTGCTTTTGGCAGATGGCTTTCTGTATAACCATGCCAGAGAGGTCTACATCTCTGTGAATTCTGGAGAGAGGTCAAACACTCAGGACAGGTGAGCAGAGAGATGAGTGCATCTCTTTTGTAAGACTTCACCCCATGAACTGCCTCTGAAAGACTGTTTTGTGGCCTGGTGCCTCAATTACTTCCATTTTTAAGTCAATATCTGTTGCCCACACCACCACCACCACCACCACCACCACCCCACCCTTTTGTTGACTAAATAAATGATACAAAAACACCTGCAAGGGCAAATCCCAAGGTTTGGAAAGAGGGAATGCACCATGGCAGTAGGTACGTATGAGTGGGGGGCCTGGGGGATTGTGCATGCTCCCCAGAAGCTAGATGTTTACACTGAAAATTTTGTACAATGTAGTTTTTGTATACAAATATCTAAATTGTACTATAGTAAACTATACTTTCTGATTGGTCTTTGATTAAACATGAGTGCAGAGTAAGGGTGGTTATTGGTAGTTCAAATATTTTACATTTCACATTCAGTGGTGATTTTCATAAGTATAGTACGGTGTGTATGACCCTAAAGTGTGTTGTGCTAATATCCAAAGGGCTTAGTGCAAAATTAGCATTTTCAGCACCATGCATATGCCATGGACACATTTAACCTACTGGGAACACTTGGAGGATTCTCTATATGTGACCGGATTTGACAAACCAGGCTTCCACACACATCCAAATTTGTGACTTTAAAGGACCATAACTCAGTATAGGAGTAAGCTATCACTTTCAAAGTTTGACCTGTTATTATTCAATGCAGTGAAAGACTTTTGTCAAAATTGTAGGTCAATAGCCTACTGAGAGGTCAAGGTACAAGCGGTTAAAGTTGAAGAAATGTGTGGAAGCCTGGTTTTGTCAAATCCGGTCACATATTTACATTGTATGTAGTGACTGTTCTATTAGAGTATCTTGATCTTCATGAAATATCAGGCTTGAGAATGGGTACTGGTGGGGAGTAGGTACATTACCTTTGTGTCCAGAGTTATTTAAATGTGGAGGGTGCGCTTGCTCGCTGTGAACCGCCTTGTATCCATTCCTGACTCATGATCAAAAGTGTCGAAACTCTAAAAAGATTTTCTTGGCCACTAGATACTCTTGAAAGTCATGACAGCTCTATGGATTCTATATGTGTGACTTCCAGGGCTAATGAGTTGCAAACCTTATAATTATTTTTTGTGAGTCAAAAATGCACAGGGTGATTTTCAATCACATGCAACCATCAGTCTTCAATCATATGACAACTCCCAACTTGCTTGGTATCTCATAAACCTCCATTAAACATTTGTTGGTCCTCAGGAATGTCAGAGTAACAAATGCATATCTTCAGCCTTCTCTCTGGATCATGTGAGCTCATATGAGATCAATCTTATCCTTTATGCAACTGAATTTTGTGAAATCAATCATATGGCACAAATGCCTATGATGAGATAACCACCAGAAAAAACATACTGCACTATCAAACTAATAATTCTTCTAACTATCAGACTAACAATTTCCACACTAAACTTGTCTTCTACTCTTTGGATCTATACAGTTTTCTGGTGCTGCATGACCACTCCACTTGTGTCTGGTGAGATTTCACCCAATGAACTACCACTGACAGACTGTTTTGTGGCATGCTGCCTTCGATTACCACCCTTATCCATTTTGAAGTCTATATCTGTTGCCCACCCCACCACACCCACCTTTTGAGGACTTGTGATACAGCAACACTTTTGATCTAAAATGATGAGTAACTATGTTACTGGATTCATAATCTATAAGGTCATAAAGAGTTCCATCACTGGTGAAAATTCTTAATCTGTAGTTGCCAGGGCTGGTGAGTTACACTACTTTCTGTGAATCAGCAATGCTCCCATGCAAGAGATTTTCCAATATTCAGTTGCTATAATAATTATTATGACATCGGTATTGCCAAGTGCTGTATTGAAGTATTGTTGAAGTCAGAAGTAGGGATCCATGCTGTATATACATAGTACTTGTAATGGCACAAAACCATATTAATAGTAGTGTAGGATAATGTTCAATTCGAAATTATGCTATATCCCAGTGAAGCCATGCTTCAAAAAGTTTGCTAGAACTGTTTACAATAGCTACCATACAGTCCAGTAAGGTGTTTAATTATGATAATAAAGAAGTGTTTATTACAAACAATTAAACACCAAACACTTATGAATGCTCCACTTCCTCTGCAAACAATGTTGGCTATAAAATGTGGGTAACAGGAAAACAGGAATGGAAAATTGGAATGAGAATGACCAACAGAAAAATTCCTGATACAAGCTATCATCAGTATTCAGGGTGGAGTTTGCAGCAAAATTCTTTGTTGTACCCTTCTGCTAAAATAATTTAAACACTCTAATGGAGCAGTTACCTGCATTAAAATACTCTAATAGAACAGTCAAGAATGTTTTGTTAATTATTCCATAATTATAGGGACCTGCATTGAAAGGTGATGAAAGTCTATGTTTACTTGATGGACTATAGATTAATTATATAAGTTGTCAACAGTGAAAGCTAGCTACTCCCTTGAAACCAAAAACATTTTACAAAGTATTCTAGTTATATAGTTACCTGACATTGCCTAGACTGTATTTAGATGTGGTAAGTTGTACTTACAGCCTCAGTGTAAAGGTCACATGATACCATGCAGTAATTTGCTAGCTCATCAGGCTGGAGTGGCTTCATTAGGAGGCTCAATGACTGTTCATAGTGTCCTTAGCCTCCTTTATAGAGGACCAACTTGACAAGCATGCTGCAGCTGTCCCATGCAGCATGTAATTTTTATCCTGAGACTGCAGGTATAACATTCCACACTGCAGGAACTGTAATGTTTATCAGAATACATTGTAAAGTTTAATAGTTGATTTTCAGTGTTAATGGTTTTAATGGAGTAGCTAGCTTTCAGTGCAGACAACTTAGCTAGCTGTGTACTCTAGTTGTAGTACTACTTGGTATTAGCTGTCCTTATGCATTAATGTCTACCATGTCAATGGTAATAGTCCAGCTGCATGTAAGGCTTTAGGAATGCAATCAGTTTTAATTGCTCATTGTGCAACTACTGGATGACCATAAATACATTGAAGTCATTGGGAAATGATAATAACCTACAGTAAAACTTCCGTTACTTACAAAGTATACAGTATGTTCCAATTTTCTGTACATGGAAAGAAACTACATTGATTTCTTTGTTGTTTTGCAGTTATCCACTGTAATAGGACAAAAGATGAAGTTAGAAATGTTAGCTTAAAATACTTGGATATCTCCTTTAGATTCTAGGTACCAATAGATTGTGTCTGTGGTTGTCTATTTCCCAATAGTTTTTGTACAACCTAACCACAGCATCCAGTAGTTGTGCAAAAATTATTAAAAGATGAATTAAATACTTTCTCTTGCATGCAACTGTTCTATTTGAGATGAAACATTCTTGACTGCTCTATTAGAGTATTTTAATGCTAAGTGGCTGCTCTATTAGAATGTTTTGATCACTATTAGAACCACTCTACTAATGAAGGATTTTATGTAATTGCTGTGCCATCAATATAATTATTGTGCACACGTTTGTTGTACACAAGTAAAAAAAAACAGTGTGCTGCCAGCATATCGGTGTTTCTTATGAGGAAAAATGTTACACATAGGAGCTTCATCAACTTGACACTTCTTTTTCTGTATGTACACTGATGAAAAAAAATTCACATGATATCATTTTGTGTAGGATCTGACCCTTCCAAAATAGGGCATGTGGGCATATAAAATTTGTCTACTTTTAAACGTTTCCATCACTCATAACTTTTTGTACCATCATGCTATGGCCTTGAAAATTTCAGCATGTATTAAACAATCAAATTGCTTCATATATACTTAAAGTTGCAGAGTGCAAATATTCTATTCCTGTACTGAGGTATGCCCTGTTGTGTGACAGAGTGTAGTTGGTTCCCACATGCCTTATTTTCGTAGGCCCAGTCACATTTTATCCAATGTATTTCAATAAAACATAAAACTTTTGAAACGTAGTGATTTTTGAACAACTAGTCACATGTGACTTTTCTTGATGCTACTTAATATAATACCGAACCTTTATATTATGTAGCTATATACAGCATCTAACATACATTATTGTTGACTAGTGATTCCAAAGATATTACAAGGACCTCAGTCCATATCAGAACTGCAGGGAACAGATGCTACTTTTAATTGTTCAGCTAGTGGTATTCCTCCACCAACTATTTTGTGGACATTTACAAATAATGACAATGAAGTTACTACACTCAGCAGCACCAGAAATTACAAAGACAGTGAAAATGTTATGGGTGAATTAGATCTATTGGGTGTAACAAAAGATGACTTTGGAACTTTTTCCTGTGTTGCAGTAAACATATTTGACACTGATGCTGAAGCAGCAACATTAGTGCTGAAGTCTAGTAAGTTTACTATTATAATTGTAATGATTGCATTGGCATATATATACATTGTTTTTCATTTTTGCACAATGGTTACTCAGCAAAAGCCACACCCTTCTATGTACTTTGCCTTATGCTTTAGCATGAATACTAAAATTCCACAAAGCATATTTAACATCAAGCAGGGGTATATCCAGGGTGGTTTCCAAATTTGGTAAGTCTAGGAGTGCAGCACCCAGCCACTGAAAGATTTGAACGTCAAAGTTTACTAGATTTGTGATTTCATGGATACTGTTTTCAATTATAATTATGCTTGGTTCCCTTTAAGTCCTAAATGTTAATCAATAATGATTTTATGAGACAGTGATTGGTACAAAAAATAATGGTATACACACTATGATGTTCACTGATGCCAGCCAACAAGGATGGTATCAATGTGCGCTTGAGAATAAATTTGGGACTGATGAGTACACTGTCTTTGTGATATTTGGTAAGAATAAGATCTACGTTAATATAATATCATTCATTGTCTTGTTCACTACTTTTTATTACTTGGATCCCTAAATACAGTATATAGCCGGGCAGTGTGCACAAACACCTAAACAGTATCGTCTCATAAAAAATGCAAGATTAAAGCTTTACACAATCAGTGAAGTAGTTATATGAAGGCAGCTGGTTTGATATAATTTACAAGTTTGAATAAAGAGTATCGCAATTTACTCTATTAAACCATTTAGAGCAGTTAATTATGTCTTGCCTTTTAAGCTACACTATTAGGGTCAGTGGGTCAAATAGGGTTAGCACCCTGACTCGGTTTCAACTCTGTTCTAATAGTATGTACATGTGTACATGTTGAGCAGACCCTTCAAATACATTTGATGGAATTACACAAGCTCTTGAAATTTGGTTGAATTTGGTTTCATTGGTAGTTATGCTTGACCCACTGAAAATCTTTTTATTTATTCAAATATCTGACTTATTACCAATTAAAATTTTCACCTATGGAAAAGCCATAAAAGGGCACACTTTGTTACAACCTTTTTCCGAGCTTGTAATGTATATAGCCAAACTACACATGTCTGCTCTCTTAACACCTTTTCTGTCACCACTACTCATCTAGTTGGCTGAAATGTTATATCTCTTGAGAAAAGATCTACTTTTCTTTTTAAACTGCTTTCTCAGGGTTCAGCTCAACATACTATTATGGATACAACTTGTATGAAGCAAGTGCACATTCAATATACATACATACTATATTAATCCATCTAGCCACATTGATTCCAGGTACATATATTAAAAGCCTGGGCTTTTATTTCCTTTCCGCATTTTTGACCTGGCCTGTAAACGAATAGTGTGAGACCAGGTATTTATAGGTCTAAGTGATGCCAAGTGATTAATCGAATTTGAGTAATGGCAGAACACCAAATTGGATGGCAGCAGGATCAAGGCTGCCTAGGTCCAGCCATGGATTTTCCACCTTTTCAAACTCACTTTATATAAAATCTTATACAGGCTGTAGAACCATGTGTCCTACAGACCTTCAGCACTTGTACTGTAAAGCCTTAATAAATGAATAAATAAATTAAATAAATAATAACGATAAGCTTAGAGGACCTTTGTACAGTGTATTAACTACATATAGTCAAGGCCTAACAGGATAGGAAAACAATTGTTTGGTACATATCTACATACAAGTGGACTCGCACAGACTACTGACACGATCACTCATAGCATCTTCATCCCTCAGATGGCTCTGAACTTAATGTTAATAAGTTTGAAATAACAGCATGGGAAAGTATTAAAACCACTAACAGTAAACTCTATTAATAGCCCGGGCTTCTATTTAAGATGAGGTGTTTATTTTCCAATTGTGCTGGAAGCCTTCTGACTTGTAATCAAAACAGGAATTTATTTGAATGCAGCTTTTATACAAAGATATATGGTATGTATTTGTATATCTATCATTAAATGCACAGTAGTAAAATGTGAATTTTGACAAAACCAGGCCTCCATACACATCCAATTCTTTGCTTGTAGCATATGCTATTGGCCTAAAAATTTCACACAATTCTTTCATTGCAATATGCGATAACAGGTCAAAATTTGAAAGTGATAGGAACCTTTACTTTGAGTTATAATCCTTTAAAGTCACAAATCTGGATGTGTGTGGAAGCCTGGTTTTATTAAATCCAGTCGCAAATACAGTATAATACTCACAAAAATGGTTTATACCCAAAGGCTAGTGCTAAAATGCATTATAGAAATGCTAACAATGTGTACAATACTGAAATAACTACATATGTTATAAAGTGTACATTGTAGGGCCAACTATCACAGAAGCTCCTGTCAACATTGCAGACACATTAAAAGGTAGTGTGACATTCACTTGTACTGCTACTGGTATACCACTACCTAACATAACATGGAGTAGTGATAATAATGACAGTATTGCAGCCACTTCGAATATGACTCTTGGTAATATTACAATACAGTCAAATTTAACGTTATCAGTTTTGCAAAGAGATGATTTTATGAACTACACTTGTACTGCTGTTAACGAGCTTGGTATTGACAGTGGAACAGCAGTTCTGGGAAGTAAGTTGTTGGTGTCTTTGTTGACAGTGTATGTGACTATATTTTGCAAAATCAACCACATGAGCACAAAAGCATAAAATAAGATAACACTAGCATGAAGATGTTGCACTATCAGGCTATCAATTCCCGTACCTTCAACTATTCTGCTTTTGGCAGATGGCTTTCTGTATAACCATGCCAGACAGGTCTATATCTCTGTGAATTCTGGAGAGAGGTCAAACACTCAGGACAGATGAGCAGGGAGATGAATGCATCTCTTTTGTGAGACTTCACCTCATGAACTGCCACTGAAAGACTGTTTTGTGGCCTGGTGCCTCAATTACGTCCATTTTTAAGTCAATATCTGTTGCCCACACCACCACCACCACCACCCCACCCTTTTGTTGACTAAATAAATGATACAAAAACACCTGCAAGGGAAAATCCCAAGGTTTGGAAAGATTGAATGCACCATGGCAGTAGGTACGTATGAGTGGGGGGCCTGGGGGATTGTGCTCCCCAGAAGCTAGATGTTTACACTGAAAATTTTGTACAATGTAGTTTTTGTATACAAATACCTAAATTAGTACTATAGTAAACTATAATTTCTGATTGGTCTTTGATTAAACACGAGTGCAGTGTAAGGGTGGTTATTAATAGTTCAAATATTTCACATTTCACACTCAGTTGTGATTTTCATAAGTAGATTAGGGTGTGTATGACCCTAAAGTGTGTTGTGCTAATATCCAAAGGGCTTAGTGTAAAATTAGCATTGTCAGCACCATGTAGGCTTAAGTCTATTATGTTCCAAAATCTTCCTATTATTCTTTCTGGCACTTCTTTTTTTATTCACCTATTATGCTCAAATTTATTCCTGAGTCTACCTATTATTCTCAAATTATTCCCAAATATGTGTGCCAAATTAGTAATTTTGTTAGGGTTTTTAAACAAGTGACTGCTCTATTAGAATTATGGACTCAAAGTTGACTGCTCTATTAGAGTAAGTGACTGCTCTATTAGAGTATCTCGATCGTTTTCGCCAATTTTATGCTTGCACTGTTTTGGTACACTGCACCACAACAAAAACTTATAATTTTGTACCAATTATTCTTAGAATTCATCCGATTATTCCGGAATATTCCCCAATGCTTTTCAGTACCTATTATTCCCGAAATTATTCCGGCATAATAAACGCATGCCTAGCACCATGCATATGCCATGGGCACATTTAACCTACTGGGAACACTTGGAGGATTCTCTATACATTGTATGTGATGACTGTTCTATTAGAGTATCTTTATCTTCATGAAATATCAGGCTTGAGAATGGGTACTGGTGGGGAGTAGGTACTTTCCCCTTGTGTCCAGAGTTATTTAAATGTGGAGTGTGCGCTTGCTCGCTGTGAACAGCCTTGGATCCATTCCTGACTTATGATCAAAAGTGTCAAAACTCCAAAAAGATTTTCTTGGCCACTAGATACTCTTGAAAGTCATGACAGCTCTATGGATTCTATATGTGTGACTTCCAGGGCTAATGAGTTGCAAACCTTATAATTATTTTTTGTGAGTCAAAAATGCACAGGGTGATTTTCAATCACATGCAACCATCAGTCTTCAATCATATGATAACTCCCAACTTGCATGGCATCTCATAAAGCTCCATTAAACATTTGCTGGTCCTCAGGAACGTCAGAGTAACAAATGCATATCTTCAGCCTTCTCTCTGGATCATGTGAGCTCATATGAGATCAATCTTATCCTTTATGCAACTGAATTTTGTGAAATCAATCATATGGCACATTTGCTTATGATGAGATAACCACCAGAAAAAACATACTGCACTATCAAACTAATAATTCTTCTAACTGTCAGACTAACAATTTCCACACTAAACTTGTCTTCTACTCTTTGGGTCTATACAGTTTTCTGGTGCTGCATGACCACTCCAGTTGTGTCTGGTGAGATTTCACCCAATGAACTACCACTGACAGACTGTTTTGTGGCATGGTGCCTTTTATTACCACCCTTATCCATTTTGAAGTCTATCTGTTGCCCAGCCCACCACACCCACCTTTTGAGGACTTGTGATACAGCAACACGTTTGATGAGTAACTATGTTACTGGATTCATAATCTATAAGGTCATAAAGAGTTCCATCATTGGTGAAAATTCTTAATCTGTAGTTGCCAGGGCTGGTGAGTTACACTACTTTCTGTGAATCAGCAATGCTCCCATACAAGAGATTTTCCAATATTCAGTTGCTATAATAATTATTATAACATCAGTAATGCCAAGTGCTGTATTGAAGTATTGTTAAAGTCAGAAGTAGGGATCCATGCTGTATGTACATAGTACTTGTAATGGCATAAAACCATATTAATAGTAGTGTAGGATAATGTTCAATTCGAAATTATGCTATATCCCAGTGAAGCCATGCTTCAAAAAGTTTGCTAGAACTGTTTGCAATAGTTACCATACAGTCCAGTAAGGTGTTTAATTATGATAATAAAGAAGTGTTTATTACAAACAATTAAACACCAAACACTTATGAATGCTCCACTTCCTCTACCAAATAATGTTGGCTACAAAATGTGGGCAAGTAGAGTACCAGGAAAACAGGAATGGAAAATTGGATTGAGAATTACCAACAGAAAAATTCCTGATACAAGTCATCATGTCAGTATTCAGGGTGGATTTTGCAGCACAATGCTTTGTTGTACCCTTCTGCTAAAATGATTTAAACACTCTAATGGAGCAGTTACCTGCATTAAAATACTCTAATAGAACAGTCAAAAATGTTTTGTTAATTATTCCACATAGGGACCCGAATTGAAAGGTGATGAAAATCTATGTTTACTTGATGGACTATAGATTAATTATATAAGTTGTCAACAGTGAAAGATATCTACTCCCTTGAAACCAAAAACATTTTACAAAGTATTCTAGCTATATAGTTACCTGACAGTGCCTAGACTGTATTTAGATGTGGTAAGTTGTACTTACAGCCTCAGGGTAAAGGTCACATGATACCATGCAGTAATTTGCTAGCTCATCAGGCTGGAGTGGCTTCATTAGGAGGCTCAATGACTGTTCATAGTGTCCTTAGCCTCCTTTATAGAGGACCAACTTGACAAGCATGCTGCAGCTGTCCCATGCAGCATGTAATTTTTATCCTGAGACTGCAGGTATAACATTCCACACTGCAGGAACTGTAATGTTTATCAGAATACTTTGTAAAGTTTAATAGTTGATTTTTCAGTGTTAATGGTTTTAATGGAGTAGCTAGCTTTCAGTGCAGACAACTTAGCTAGCTGTGTACTCTAGTTGTAGCACTACTTGGTATTAGCTGTCCTTGTGCATTAATGTCTACCATGTAATAGTCCAGCTGCATGTAAGACCTTAGGAATGCAATCGGTTTTAATTACCCATTGTGCAACCAACTGGATGACCATAAATACATTGAAGTCATTGGGAAATGATAATAACCTACAGTAAAACTTCCGTTACTTACAAAGTATACAGTATGTTCCAATTTTCTGTACATGGAAAGAAACTACATTGATTTCTCTGTTGTTTTGCAGTTATCCACTGTAATAGGACAAAAGATAAAGTTAGAAATGTTAGCTTAAAATAATTGGATATCTCCTTTAGATTCTAGGTACCAATAGATTGTGTCCGTGGTTGTCTATTTCCCAATATTTTGTACAACCTAACCACAGCATCCAGTAGTTGTGCAAAAATTATTAAAAGATGAATTAAATACTTTCTCTTGCATGCAACTGTTCTATTTGGGATGAAACATCTTTGACTACTCTATTAGAGTATTTTAATGCTGAGTGACTGCTCTATTAGAATGTTTTGATCACTTTTAGAACCACTCTACTAATGAAGGATTTTATGTTATTGCTGTGCCATCAATATAATTATTCTGTACATGTTTGTTGTATGCAAGTGAAAAAACAGTGTGCTGCCAGCATATCGGCATTTCTTATGAGGAAAAATGTTACACATAGGAGCTTCATCAACTTGACACTTCTTTTTCTGTATGTACACTGATGAAAAAAAATTAACATGATATCATTTTGTGTAGGATCTGACCCTTTCAAAATAGGGCATGTGGACATATAAAATTTGTCTACTTTTAAAAGTTTCCATCACTCATACCTTTTTGTACCATCATGCTATGGCCTTGAAAATTTCAGCATGTATTAAACAATCAAAGCGCTTCATACTTAGGCCCCGGCCGATTATGCCGGCATAATTTAAAGCATAATAGGCAGGCAAAAGCATCGAGCATAATGCTGGCATAATAGGCAAAATACACAAGCATATTGTTGTTTAATTTTACCAAACCTAGGCCATTCCATCATTCTTTGAGTTCCAGCTCGAGTTCCTGCAAACAACGATCTCTCGAACACTCTTCTAGAAGATCCAGCCATTAAGTAGCGCCTTAATACTAATAACTATAATTATTACAGAGTGGCGCTATAAATAAAGTGCCATGGCAGCTGGTGAAGGTGTACTAGCACAACTCAGTGAAGCGTCGTCTGCATCGAGTGATGAACAGGACAGTGATGTCGATGATCATGATACAGTTAGTTTAATATCTTCTACCTCGGGGACGTCTAAGACAACATCGCTAAGTGAATGTCATGGGGAAAGTAGGAGTACCTCTGCTACTGATAACGCTTTAAAGAGAGCTCCATCATCTCTTCTCTCAGTATTACAGCAAGCTAAAACATCAGATTTAAGTCGAAAAAGAGCAATTTGCAATAATCCACCTAAGGGAAAGAAAAGAAAAGTATCTACTGGCACTGGTTCATCTGCATCAACTTCAATGAAATCAGTGACCCCAAGAGATAGGTGCAATCGATTCCCGAAAGAGTACTTGACTGTGTCTGGTGGAAAGCTCTTTTGTGGATGTTGTAGAGAGGAGGTGTCAATGAAGCTTAGCAGTATAAAGCATCACATTGATTCCAATAAGCACAAAGTGAACAAGGAGAAAGAAGCCAAGAGAGTATGCGGTGACAAAACTTTAGCCCAGCAGTTGCAAGCATATGAAAGTGAAACTCATCCTAGAGGTGAAACTCTATCTGAATCGCACAAACTGTACAGAATAAAAGTAGTGACAGCTTTTTTGAAATCAGGAATACCACTTCAAAAGGTTGGCGGACTGAAAGAAGTTTTGGAGATTGGTGGATACAGGCTGACAGATGAAAGAGGTATGCGTGACCTAATACCATTTGTTCGTACTAATGAAGGGAATAAGATCAAGGAAGAGCTTTCAGGGAAATTTGTTTCCATAATTTTTGATGGCACTACCAGGCTTGGGGAGGCTTTTGCTATTGTACTACGGTTTATTTTAGCAGACAAAATTGTGCAAAGGTTGGTAAAGCTACAAATACTTGCAAAGCCAATGAATGGTGAGGAACTAGCTCGTGAGGTTATTAGTATTTTACAAGTTACGTATGGAGTAAAGTCAGATCAGCTCTTGGCATGCATGCATGACCGCGCATCTGTTAATGGTGCAGCCATGAGAACAATAAACGTAGTCTTTCCCTCACTTGTTGATATAGGATGCTACTCTCATACCATTGATTTGGCAGGAGATAAGTTTGATGTTCCAGTACTTGATGAATTTTTTCGACTGTGGGTCAGTTTGTTTGCTCACAGTTCACGGGCAAAAGTTGACTGGCGGACAACAACTGGGATTTCAATTAAGTCTCATAGTTGCACAAGGTGGTGGAGCAAATGGGAAGTGCTGCACCAAGTTTTCAAATATTTCGGTGATATTGTCTCATTTTTACGAAATACAGAAGCATCACCTGCAACTACAGTCAAATTACTGCAGTTGTTTTCTGACAGGCAAAAGCATGAGTATCTGCAGCTTGAACTAGCAGTAGTTATTGATGCAGGTGAACCATTTGTCAAGGCTACGTATAGCCTAGAGGGAGACGGGGCTTTGGCATTCAAATGCTATGAAATATATACCAAACTGCTTAGTGCTATAGAATTACAGCACTATCCCAATCTCTCTGCTGTGGCAAAAAGGTTGACAGGCAGTGTGCATTCCTTGCTTGACAGGTTTATGAAGTATGGGAAAGATAGGGTTACACCTGTTGTGAAGTATTTTAAATCTAAATTTTCAAATGAACTGTCTAAGAGTCTATCAATTTTTAAAGCTGCACGAGTCTTTGCTCCATCAAAAGTGAAAGAAGTGGCACCAGATGTTAGCATTGTTAATTCATTATCAGAAATAACCTTTTTGAACAACAAAACAACATTAGACAATCTCAAGTCTGAACTCCCGCAGTACATTGCGGTATCTGCAGATACATCGCCAGAAGTAGATGTCATGTCCTGGTGGGCTGAACATTCACAGGAGTTACCGCACTGGTCATCCGCTGCAATGATGGTTGCTCTTATACAGCCTTCATCAGGTGCTGTTGAAAGAGTATTCTCAATTTTAACAAACACTTTCAATGCACAGCAAGAGAGTTCCCTTCAAGATTATATTGAAGCATCCCTCATGCTGCAATATAACTATTAGTGACACTATCAGTGCATGTAAAAAACAATCAGTAATTATACTAAAACAATATACATGAATGTTATGTACTGTACTTGTAATGTAGCATAATAAGAAATGATGAGCATAATTTTGAGCATAATGGGCTATACTTTTGAGCAGTGCTCAAAAGCATAATGGGCAAATTTTTGAGCATAATAGGCCGGGGCCTATTCATACTTAAAGTTGCAGAGTGCAAATATTCTATTCCTGTACTGAGATATTCCCTGTTGTGTGACAGAGTGTATTTGGTTCCCACATGCCTTATTTTCGTAGGCCCAGTCACATTTTATCCAATGTATTTCAATAAAACATAAAACTTTTGAAACATAGTGATTTTTGAACAACTAGTCACATGTGACTTTTCTTGATGATACTTAATATAATACCGAACCTTTATATTATATAGCCTATACAGCATCTAACATACATTATTGTTGACTAGTGGTTCCAAAGATATTACAAGGACCTCAGTCCATATCAGAACTGCAGGGAACAGTTGCTAATTTTAATTGTTCAGCTAGTGGTATTCCTCCACCAACTATTTTGTGGACATTTACAAATAATGACAATGAAGTTACTGCACTCAACAGCACCAGAAATAACAAAGACAGTGAAAATGTTATGGGTGGATTAGATCTATTGGGTGTAACAAAAGATAACTTTGGAACTTATTCCTGTATTGCAGTAAACATATTTGACACCGATGCTGAAGCAGCAACATTAGTGCTGAAGTCTAGTAAGTTTACTATTATATTGTAATGATTGCATTGGCATATGCATTGTTTTTCATTTTTGCAAAGTTGTTACTCAGCAAAAGCCACACCCTTCTATGTACTTTGCCGTATGTTTTAGCATGAAACTAAAATGCCGCAGTCTATTTAGCATCAAGCAGGGGTATATCGAGGGTGGTTTCCAAATTTGGTAAGTCTAGGAGTGCAGCACCCAACCACTGAAAGATTTGAACGTCAAAGTTTACTAGATTTGTGATTTCATGGATACTGTTTTCAATTATAATTATGCTTGGTTCCCTTTAAGTCCTAAATGTTAATCAATAATGGTTATCATACAGTAAAATAGTATCATACAGTAGTACGATAGTACTGGGTAGTAGGGACCACAAAGGTTTCACATGAAAAAAGCACCCAAAAACCAGCCTCACTTTTCCCTGACAATGATGAAGCAGTATTGGTTATGTCAGTAAAACTAAGCCCAAACAAGCCTTCAGATCGACCCAAAATAGTTTCAACAAGTTGCTATGGAATTTTAAAAATATTAAATATCTACTGACTGACTGACTGAGTATATAACTGACTGACTGATGCCTTCAGACAAGCGTACCTTGATAACAGCTAAGGCTAAGGTCTTGATTTTTTCACTGTTTGACATCGCTTCAGCCGGACATGTGCCTTTTGGCATACCGCAGTACATACAATGCATTTTCATGAATTTACCAATATCCTCCTTTGTGTCCCATTCATCTTTGTTGACAGCGAAAGGAGTTGATTTGGCACTAGCACATGATGGCTTCTCTTCGTAACGGAAATCGTCTGCATTTTCATAGGGGTTACTTTGATTGCAGAGGTGCTTTTCGAAGAGCTCTTGATTCGTAATGCTGTGTAACAGGTTGAACATAGCTGACAATGAAGCATAATGCTGTGTAACAGGTTGAACATAGCTGACTGAGTGTGGCTCTCGACTAGACATTGGGTCGCCTGCAGTTCGAATCCTGGGGTAGGAGGGTTTTTTTCCTTTCTTTGGTCCTTTTCTGTTTCACCTTATTGTTAGCTAGATTAAGTAATTATTTAAAGTCTCCAGTTCTTGTTAGGTTAGGTAATCCAAAGGCTGCTGCACATTTTGCTGTCAGACCCTCAGTGCTGGTCACTGTAAAGTACTAATAATAATAATGGATACCTCACTTTTAAGATGATAAAAGATAGCTGGGGCGTGCAATGCCATTTCATTCTTTTGATGCAGTATGCATGGGTTCACCAGTTATAATAATTTTATTTTACAAAAAGTTAACTAGAGTAGGAACCGTAGCACATTGATAAAAAGTACTGAAACAAGCTGGAGTAGTGCACAATATTAAATCACAGTAAAAAAATGAAGTGTTATATCCCTACTGTGCATTTCCATTATGGTATCTTGAACACAGTAGGGATATAACACTTCTTAATGCCAAGGGTTTGTAACCCTACTAATTATCACTGTAAATTCAGAAGTATAAAGTTTATCTAATCAAAAACAGCCAAGCTGTAAAAAAAGGAGTGCGGCCCTTGAAAAGGCTATGGTGAAAAAAGATGTGAAATCCAAGATGGCGGCCAAGAAATGGCTGTGATGGTAGGTTAATGGTAAAAATTTTAATAATGACAATTCAGGTGAATTTGGTGCCGCTTGGTCAATTGGCACAAAATTCACCTGAATTGTCGTTATTAAAATTTTTACCATTAACCTACCATCACAGCCATTTCTTGGCCGCCACCTTGGATTTCACATCTTTTTTCACCATAGCCTTTTCAAGGGCCGCACTCCTTTTTTTACAGCTTGGCTGTTTTTGATTAGATTTCACTTCTTTTTGTATTTGTATACCCCCAAAGCCGGCCTATGGCCAGCTTTGGGGCTTTTTAACCTATATATTTTTCTTTACCACAGGAAAAAGAAAAAGATGAAGCAGATTTATAAATACTTTAACTCATTCTGATTTTATCAGTAAATGTACAAATTATATATATAATGCATATATCAAGAGTTCATAATATAAAAAGAGAGCATATATTTATTACATGTCAATTAATCCCCACAGGATAATTTGCAGCTGATTTCTCTACTGGGTGACTTGAAATGTAGCTGAACTCTCTACAGGGTGATCTGCTTGTATGTTGATGAACTCTTTACAGGATTCTCTCTACAGGGTGATTTGACTCTAGCTGAACTCTCTGCAGGGTTATCTGTTTGTAGTTGAATTCTCTACAGGGTGATTTATTTGCAGCTGATGAACTCTCTACAAGGTAACTTCTTCTAGCTGATCTGTCTACAGGGTGACTTGTTTCTAGCTGGTCTCTCTACAGGGCGATTTGTTTGTAGCTGAATTCTCTACAGGGTGATGTGTTTGCAGCTGAACTCTCTACATGGTGGTTGCTTTGTAGCTAAACTCTCTAATAAGTGACTTCTTCTAGCTGAACTCTCTACAGGGTGATCTTTTCATAGCTGAACTCTCTACAGGATGATTTGTTTGCAGCTGAACTCTCTACATGATGATTTCTTTGTAGCTGAACTCTCTACAGGGTGATTTGTTTGTAGCTGAAATCCCTACAAGGTAACTTCTTCTAGCTGATCTTTCTACAGGGCGATTTGTTTGTAGCTGAGTTCTCTACAGGGTGTTCGTTTGCAGCTGAATTCTCTACATGGTGGTTTCTTTATAGCTGAACTCTCTACAAGGTGGCTTCTTCTAGCTGATCTCTCTACAGGGTGATTTGTTTGTAGCTGAACTCTCTACAGGTGATTTGTTTGTAGCTGAACTCTCTACAAGGTGATACTTCTAGGTGATCTCTCTACAGGATGACTTGTTTCTAACTGAACTCTCAACAGGGTGATCTGTTCATAGCTGAACTTTCTACTGGGTGATTTGTTTGCAGCTGAACTCTCTACATGGTGGTTTCTTTGTAGCTGAACTCTCTACAAGGTAATCTCTTCTAGCTGAACTCTCTACAGGGTGACTTGTTTCTAGCTGATCTCTCTGCAGGGTGATCTGTTCATAGCTGAACTTTCTACGGGGTGATTTGTTTGCAGCTGAACTCTCTATACATAGTAGTTTCTTTGTAGCTGAATTCTCTACAATGTGACTTCTTCTAGCTGAACTCTCTACAAGGTGACTTGTTTTCTAGCTGATCTCTCTACAGGGTGACTTGTTTCTAGCTGAACTCTCTACAGGTGATTTGTTTGTAGCTGAACTCTCTACATGATGGTTTTGTTGTAGCTGAACTCTCTACAAGGTAACTTCTTCTAGCTGATCTTTTTACAGGGCATATTTGTTTGTAGCTGAGTTCTCTACAGGGTGATTTGTTTGCAGCTGAACTCTCTACATGGGAGTTTTATTGTAACTGAACTCTCTACAATGTGACTTCTTCTAGCTGGACTCTCTACAGGGTGACTTGTTTCTAGCTGATCTCTCTACAGGGTGACTTGTTTCTAGCTGAACTCTCTACAGGTGATTTGTTTGCAGCTGAACTCTGGTTTCTTTGTAGCTGAACTCTCTACAAGGTAACTTCTTCTATCTTTCTACAGGGGGATTTGTTTGTAGCTGAATTCTCTACAGGGTGATTTATTTGCAGCTGAACTCTCTACAAGGTGACTTCTTCTAGCTGAACTCTCTACAGAGTGATTGATTTTTTTGCAGCTGAACTCTCTACATGGTGGTAGCTTTGTAGCTGAACTCTCTAAAAGGTGACTTATTCTAGCTGAACTCTCTAAAGGGTGATCTTTTCATAGCTGAACTCTCTACAGGATGATTTGTTTGCTGCTGAACTCTCTACATGATGATTTCATTGTAGCTGAACTCTCTACAGGGTGATTTGTTTGTAGCTGAACTCCCTACAAGGTAACTTCTTCTAGCTGATCTATCTACAGGGCGATTTGTTTGTAGCTGAGTTCTCTACAGGGTGATTTGTTTGCAGCTGAACTCTCTACATGGTAGTTTCTTTGTAGCTGAACTCTCTACAATGCGACTTCTTCTAGCTGATCTCTCTACAGGGTGACTTGTTTCTAGCTGAACTCTCTACAGGGGATTTTTTTGCAGCTGAACTCTCTACAAGGTAACTTCTTCTACCTGATCTTTCTACAGGGTGATTTGTTCATAGCTGAATTCTCTACAGGGTGACTTGTTTCTAGCTGATCTCTGTACAGGGTGACTTGTTCCTGCTGAACTCTCTACAGGTGATTTGTTTGCAGCTGAACTCTCTTACATGGTGGTTTCTTTGTAGCTGAACTCTCTACAAGGTTACTTCTTCTAGCTGATCTCTCTACAACATGACTTGCTTCTAACTGAACTCTCTACAGTGTGATCTGTTCATAGTGCAACTTTCTACTGGGTGATTTGTTTGTAGCTGAACACTTTGCATGATTGTTTCTTTGTAACTGAACTCTCTACAAGGTAACTTCTTCTAGCTGATCTCTCTACAGGGCAATTTGTTTGAGCTGAACTCTCTACATGATGGTTTATTTGTAGCTGAACTCTCTATTAGGTACCTTCTTCTGGCTGATCTGACTACAGGGTGACTTGTTTGTAACTGAATTCCCTACAGAATAATTTGCAATGTAATATAATTGAGTAAATTATAAATGCAGCTGAATGCTTTATTAGGGTGACTGTTCTATTAGAGTATCTCGATCTCGCATTTGCTACACGTAGTTGCCTTTCGAATCATAACTCAGTGGTTTGTAATCCGATTCTTCTGTACTACTGCAAGGACTTTCTATGATGATTATTCCAGCTACATACTGATTTTCAGCTCATTGCTGTAAGCGGTTTGCCTGGTAGATACGAAAACTAATATTCTTTTATTCATAAAAATCGATTGCGTAATTTTGACACAGGTCGGGTTTTGTGTCATATCTCCATGGTCTTTATCCCGATTCCTTTCAAACCACAAAAAGGCACTCCTACGATGGTTGCTCCATCTACATATCAATTTTCAACTGATTCCTCAAAGGAGTTTACCCTGTAGGCGTGACAGACCTTCGACCTTATTTTACGCAAATAATCGGTCATAACTCCGTGAATGTTCATCGGATTCCTACCAAAGTTGGTACACAGATCCGCCTTAATGAGCCCTTTAAGTGTGCCAAATGTCAGCCCGATCCGAGCACGCATTCGTGTTTTATGGCGGATTTTGCGAATGTGCGAAATGAAGAAGTAGAAGAAAAAAACGAAGAAATTAAAACGAAATTTTGTTCGCTCGTATCTCGGAAATGGCTGGAGCGATTTTCTTCAAATTTGGTGTGTAGACTCCCCTTACCGGCCGGCACCTCTCTAGCAAATTTGGTTCCAATCGGATAAGGGATCACAGAGCTACATAGGTGTGAAAACTGCGTTTTCCTTCTTCCTGTTAATATACTCACGGGTGGCACGCCGGCTTCTTGGGCCGCACGACACACTACCGTGTGTCTTGATACTAGTGGTATGCTATCTGTGGTCACTTAGAATGATTCACATACTTCAGAAGTGTGATCATCATACTGAGGGGGCATATCATTAGTAAGAACTTCATACCTCTGAATTTACAGTGCTGTTTTCCACCCGGATGTGTTGGATCTCCCCTTTTTACCACACCTGAAGCAATCAGCCAAACTTTCATACATTCTGGCTATTGAACGGTCAGTTGATCCACTGATTATAGAGCTGCGACATTCTATTTTAGCTAACAGATCCGATATCTCTTCCACTGTCCTTGACTGTTTATCTGCTGCTAAGGCTTCAGTTGCCAACATTCACTCTGCAACTTTCAAGAACCATGCTCGCCACAACTTACGCTCTGCTCACATTGAATATTGGAAGTCAAAACTGGAACCATTAACTGTTCAAAATAAATTTTTAGATATTGTAACTCTGGAGCAAGCTTGCCCTCTGTGGAAGAGACTGATGTATGGCCTCCCTGAAAAACAGCTGTCCTTCCTGCTATGTGCTGGTTGTGACACTCTACCAACCCCTATGAACCTGGCCAGATGGAACATCATTACTGACCCTAGATGTGCTCTTTGTCAAGCTCCTCAACCCACAACAAACCATATTTTGACTGGCTGTCCTGCTGCTCTAGATCAAGGCAGGTATACCTGGAGACATGATTCAGTTTTACAGGTCCTTGTTCATGGGCTCCAACAGCATTTACCTGAAACATTCAAACTTTACGCTGACCTTCCTGGTTATCTAGCTAGTTCCAGCCCCCCTAGTACCATCCCAACCAATCTTTCCTCCACCCTCAGCAGGCCTGACTTGGTATTGGTTTCTAATGATTCCATTTGTTTGTTCGAATTGACAGTACCAACTAATACCCAGCAACATCTTCTTGCTGCTAGAGCTAGAAAGGAAGATCGATATAGCTCCTTGCAATATGACCTCCAGCTTTCTGGGTTAACTGTCAATCTTGTTCCAATTGAAATTGGTTGTTTAGGCCACTTTTTGCCAGAAACAATTGCTCAAATGGCTACTGCTTGTGAAGTGCCAAAGAAAACCATAAGATCCTTGTTTGAGCAGGCAGCTTGCATTGCTGTGTCCTGTTCTTACAGAATTTTTAATTCTAGAGCCTCCCCGGGCTGGGATCTTTTAGACCACCTTAGGTAAACTTTAAGTATTACATATATGTAGATATAGTTTTTTTTTTTTTTTTTTGTGTATTGTAATTTAATTTACCTTTAGTTAATGTAAGTCTTGCCAGGGCTCCTGTACTGATCCATCAGCACATGGTACCCCTGTGTCTAGGCCCCTGTATGCTTGTAATGTATATTTTGTCTTAATCATTAAGACGTTTATTCTCTCATGAACTTGTTTGTCAACTACTATTCTTCTGAGTTCCATTTTCATGAGCCTGTCACATAGTTATGATAATTTATTGTTTCACAATTAATTTTTTACCCTACCTCTTTTTAAATTTAATTATTTTTAATTGTGCTGTAGTTAATTATACCGTGGTCATTATACCACTCAAGTGTACTCACCTATTAGGTGAAAAGACAAATCTACATTTATCTCATTTGTTTTATATATATACATATCAATGGTGGGTTAAAAGCGTGACCTACATTACTCACAAAACATCATTCATATGGTAAATATCCTGTACTCAGCACTACTCTGAAGAAGCAATTGTGGGTTTTGCTGGTTTTAGTGACACAATTTCTAGCCATCTAGCTAACCCCATTAAGGATACCTAGGGTGTTAGTGATGTCATATCTAGCCATCTTTCCGATGCCTATAAGTAGGTTATTTCTGCTGTATATTAAGTAAGTACTATAATTACTATTCTTGGGCCATCTTGTTACATGGTTGAAATGTAATGAGTAAAGACAAACAATTCCAACATGATGAGTGATGTCTAGTTGCTTAGCTACACTACACTAAGCTATAAAATTCCTTTTCTTCAAGAGAACACCTAGCCTACCTGAACCAATATGTTAGAGTCTATTCTGAACTCAAACTCAAACCCACAATGTAAAACCTTGAGGGGCTCAATATTAAGAATCATAGGGAAACAAATGGTTTGTACTACCTCAGTATCACAAAAGCATTTGTGTCCAGAGGTATGCTTCACCTGATTTAGAAAATGGTGTGGTTGTATTTATACTAGTAGATAGATAGATTATGTGGGTTGAGTATATAACATCATCATCATGTTATCATATGTTACACAAAATGTATTGTAGTGTCACGGAATATATTCTAGTTAAAAGTCTTTATAGCAATATAACAACGGCAATGAATGCAGGGTACAACGCAACTCTATTTATACTACAACAAGAATACATACGAGTATACATGTTTACAAAAGTGCTAGTGGGTATATTACAAAAACAACTGTGTTTACCTATTACAAGATAACCATAAAATAGTGTGTTAATACATGTGTAAATTACAACCCAATTATGCATACACAGTAAACAGTGTGTGTTGCAGGTTTCTATCTAATCAGTGTGTGCATTATGCCACATCTCCCTCCTGAGCTTAGTCATACGTCAATCTGTTAGGAGGTCTAATGTCAGTACCTGTTTGAGTTCTAGTCATGATTCTGTTTCTTGGACGCTCTGTAGTATGAGGCGATGTTGATGTAATGGAATCATCAGGAATGTCTTGGGCATTGTCATTTGCTGTGTTCAGTCTACGGTTAAGGTGCTGTCTGTTTCTACGCACTTGTCCAGAAGGAGTAGATACAACATAAGATCTTGGAGTGCCAGCATTGGACACAACTCATCCTGTTGTTTGATTGTTACCAGTTCTCACCCACACTGATGAATTGTCAGGTAATGTGTCAGCTGGTCTCACACGATGTTGGCGGTCATAGTTCCTTTTCTGTTTGTCTTTAAAGTCCCTGTCTTTTTGTTGAAAGTCAGGTATGAAGTGCCACTGTGGAGGTAATTGGCTGGCTGTCTGGGGTATGTCAGTCTTGACTTTTCTTCCCATCAACAGCTCTGCAGGACTGTAATTGCACCATGGCAGTGGTGTAGATCGGTAGCTAAGCAATGCCATATATGGATCAGCAGTATATTTTAGCAAACCTTTCATTGTCTTCACTGTTCTTTCTGCCAGACCATTGCTCTGTGGATAGCGAGGGCTGCTTGTGATATGTTGGAAAGCATAAGTGTTGGCAAACTCTTTCATATCACTGGAATCAAATTGTGGCCCATTATCACTTATTAGCACTGAGGGAACACCATGGCGAGAAAAGATTGCTTTCAGACTAGAGATCACAGCTTTAGATGTGGTAGAATTGAGCTTTATCACTTCAGGGTACCTTGAGAAGTAGTCCACAACTAAAAGGTAGGTTGAGTTATTCAGCTGAAACAAATCGGTTGCTACTTTTTCCCAAGGATGTTTTGGTAAAGGAGTAGGCATCAGCGGTTCCCTGGGGTTGGGAGTCAACTTAACACATTCAGGACATTGTTGTACAAAGTGTTCTAGTTGTTTTGAAATACCTGGCCACCAAACTGAAGAAACTGCTCTAAGGCGACATCGCACAATTCCTTGATGACCAGTGTGTATCTTCTGAACGGTTTCTTTTTGTAACTGCTTTGGAACCACTATTCTTCCTCCATATAGTAATAGCTCATCATGAAGGGTAAGATTGCCTTTGACAGTCCAGTAGGGCTTTACTTCAGGATCATTGCAGCTTTTCGGCCATCCTGACTTGCAGTAAGTGATAACTCTGGAGCAAACTGGATCTGCTGCTTGAGTCTTCTGGTACACTTGAAGTCGCTGTTGGCTAGCTGGCAATTGGGAAGTAATGGTGTTAATGAATGACTCTACCTCAGATTGTCTCTGTAAGGTTTGAGTATCATACTCTTCTCTCAGTGGAGCTCTGGAGAGTGTGTCAGCAGTATACAGAAGTTTCCCTGGAACATGTTGAATTGAGTAGCTGAATCGCATCAGTCTCAAACGGAATCTCAACACTCTTGGTGGGAGGTTGTCAAGATGCTTGTTTCCCAATAGTGGAACTAGAGGTTTGTGATCAGTCTCGATACTGATATGTTTTCCAAGGATGTAGGTAGAGAATTTCTCACATGCCCATGTGATAGCAAGAGCTTCTTTCTCAATCTGAGCATATCTAGTTTCTGTCTCTGACATAGATCTAGAAGCATAGGCAACTGGTCGCCATTCTTTCTTTTGATTTTGTAGCAGTACAGCACCAAGTCCATGAGAAGAGGCATCAGCAGAAATTTTTGTATCTGCCTGTGGGTCATACAATTCCAAAACTGTGTGTGCTGTTAGTCACCTTGACAAATGATTCTTCTTGAGCTGGCCCCCAGTTCCAGGCTCGTTTGCTGCTGAGTAGTTCTCTCATTGGCTTTGAAAGCTCAGCAATTCGGGGAGAAAATTTTCCCAGTTGATTGACCATCCCCATGAAACGTCTTAGCTCAGAGGTAGACTTGGGTGAAGCCATCTTGTTGATTGCTGCTGTTTTCTGAGGATCAGGAGAGATTCCTTTTCCATCAATAGTGTGACCTAGGAAAGTTAATGAGGTTTTATTGAACTCACACTTGTCCTTGTTGAGTGTCACACCAGCTGCTTGGATTCTTTCCAAGGCTGTTGTCAGTCTAACATCATGTTCCTTCTGGTCTTTCCCAAAGATGAGAATGTCGTCCATCAAGCACAGGACACCTACTAGACCATCAAGGATGGTGCTCATTCTTTTCTGAAAATGTTCTGGAGCACTTGAAATACCAAATGGTAATTTATTAAAACAGTATCGCCTGAATGGTGTAATAAATGTGGTCAACTCACGGGACTCCTTAGCCAGTGGTATCTGCCAGAATCCACTGTTGGCATCTAGTTTGCTCATCACAGTAGCTCCTGTTAGCTGTGCCAGTGTCTCATCTACTCCAGGTAGTGGATGTGTTTCTCTGAGCACACTTTCATTGAGTGGTTTCAAGTCAACACAAATTCTGACATCACCAGATTTCTTGGGAACCACCACCATTCCAGCACACCAAAGGGTTGGTTTGTCCATTTTGGATATAACTCCTAACTTCTCCATGCGTTCCAACTCCTGTTTGACTTTCCCACGGAGTGGTATTGGAACATTTCGTGCAGTGTAGAGAGCATAAGGCTTAGCATCTGGCTTCAATTGGATCTGGTAGTCTCCTTTGAGGGTACCCAGACCTTGAAATAGTTTAGGAAAGCTCTGCTGAACATTCCCGGGCTGTATGCTATCAACCTTAATGAGGAGTTGTAAGGCTGTGATTGCTGGTAGTCCAAGTAAATTGTTTTTCAAGTCCTTTATCACATAGATAGACTGGTTGCAGGATCTCCCATTGTAGGTGAGTTGGACAGATGCTTGGCCCAATACTTTCAGTGGTTGGTTGTTTGGTCCACACAAAACTTTAGCTGACTGCTGTAGCTGAATGCTTTTGAGGGTTTTGAATGTCTTCATCGACACTGCAGTAGCCTCGGCTCCAGTATCAAGCTTAAACACTATCTCCTGGCCATTTATTTTGATAGGAGCAATCCATGAAGTGCCCTTTGTTTCATGGATAGTGTCTAGAAAACCATTGTCCACTGGTGATTCTTCGGAAAGTGTAGCAACTGCTTTGCTGCGACAAACTGAGCTGTAGTGACCCTTCTTCTTGCATTTGTGACAGATCACGTCCCTGGCTGGGCAGGACTGTTTAGGGTGAGGCCCTTTTCCACAGTAGGAGCACTTTTGACCATGGTTGACTGGCTGCGGCCTGGGTGTTTGGTGGTGAAGGCTTTGGCTATTTGTGGGTCGCTTGAGTGACTTCCGTGACGTGAAAGCTTGGACAGAAGTTTCCCAATCTGGTTTGCTCAGGATCGCCTGTTGTCCTCTCACAGCTTCTTGTTGCCGAACCAATCGTTTTGCCTTTTCAAGGGTAAGCTCTGAGTCCATCTGCAGCTTTGCTGAGAGTGAGGAATCTCGGATGCCCACGACAATTCGGTCACGGATCAGCTGTTCTTTGAGCACGCAAAATTCACAGTCTGCTGCTAGGCTGTACAAGGAAGTAATGAACTGTTCTGCAGTTTCTGATTCTCCTTGAGAGCGTTGGTTGAACCGGGCCCTTTCGAAGATCACATTCTTCCGGACTTTAAAGAATTCGTCAAATTTCTGTATGACGTCTGCAAATTTCTTCCGACTTTCTTGGGTAATGTTCGTTGAGGTCAGCACATCGTCGGCTTCTTCCCCAAGACAGTAAAGCAGAGTGCTCACTTGGCGTTCGTCCTCCTCTTTGTCGAGACCTGAAGCTACTCGGTACTGTTCGAAGCGTCTCTTCCACTTCGGCCACTCATCAGGTGAGTTAAACGTGAATGAGGCAGGAGTCTGCAGAATAGCTGCTGGGTATGCCATTTGACCACGTCTCTCAGCTTCTGACACCATGTAGTGTCACGGAATATATTCTAGTTAAAAGTCTTTATAGCAATATAACAACGGCAATGAATGCAGGGTACAACGCAACTCTATTTATACTACAACAAGAATACATACGAGTATACATGTTTACAAAAGTGCTAGTGGGTATATTACAAAAACAACTGTGTTTACCTATTACAAGATAACCATAAAATAGTGTGTTAATACATGTGTAAATTACAACCCAATTATGCATACACAGTAAACAGTGTGTGTTGCAGGTTTCTATCTAATCAGTGTGTGCATTATGCCACATGTATCACTCTCCATATCACACAATATGGTAGCTAGTACTGTATATTCTTTTTAACAGAATTTTATTTTGACTGACTAACTATATAACTGATGCCTTCATACAAGCATAACTCAACAATGGATAAGGCCACAGGCTTGATTTCTTCACTGTTTAATGTTGCTTTGCCTTGAAACATGCCTTTTTTCCAACCGCTGTAAATACATACCATACATGCATCATGAGCTTCCCTTTGTCCTACTTTGTGTGGGCATGGCAAAAATTTTAAACTGCTATGAGTCAAAATTATTCACAAATATTGGTTTGCAATTATTAGAAACCTTTGCAAACAGTTTTGAGATAAAATTGCTAAAGACCATATTGAAGTCCAGACACAAGTTTACAGGGCTGTACTGGCTCCTCAGTGGTTGATATGCAGCAACAAACTGTAACAGGCCACCCACGGGTGTACCATTTATATCCCCAAGCCAGGTCCTTACCAAGGACCTTCCTTCAAGCTTGCACACCATCCAAACACAATAGCTCTTAAATTCAGCTTTCGATCCCAGCTATTTTCACTGACAATGCAAGGTGTCGGTTCATGATAATGTGATATAGCTGGCTATCACACTTATTGCCTGTATTTTCCATGGCAACTGACCTGATTACAGAGTCACTTTTCATGTTATTCTTGGTTTATAATACTGTGTAATAAGTAGAAAATAGCTGAAAACAAAGCTTAATGGCTACATAACATTTCTGTATAGTAATTGTTTGTTGAGGCACACATTTAATTTCTATGATATGCCTAGTGCCATTCTTTCTTTTGATGTAGTATTCATGGGTGCAGTAGTCATAATTATGTTATAAAAAGAAAACAAGCATGCGCAAGTAGAAGGAAAATTTAGGAATTTTAAGTTGGAATAGGGATCAAAGAAAAAAGCCATGAAACAAGGGAATAGCTGAAAAATGTAATGAATTCAAAACAAGATAGGCTGCAGATATACGTACTAATAGACATTTAATACTTCAGTCTATAACTGTGGCTAATTTAGGGATTAAATGTCCATTTATTTACTACATCTGCAGGTATAGGCAATGTAACTTATTCCACTACTTTTTAGCTATTCCCTTAATTGCTTTACTACTTTTTTTATCTCTAATCCTACTTAAAATTCCTAATTTTTCCTTTTAAGTTTCTTTTGATCTGAGTTTTCAAAGTGGTATATATGCCCACCCCATATGCTGTATAGTGACACCACTTAAAAATTACAGCATTTGCAATGAAAAATGGAGATTTTTTCAATTCTGGATGGCAATAAATTTTGCAGTTGTGGTGAGACTTTGGTGCCCATAACCGTATGTCTTGTTGCATTGTATAATCAAAAATACTTGATTTCACTATTATGGTTCATTTCTCCCGTTACTAACATGTTCTATACACATGTAGTTGTTACTAATGTAACAGAACCTCCAGCTGCTGTACCAGGTATGTTTTTGAAATATATAAGTCTGTATGTGTTAATTAATATATATTATAGTCTATTCGCGTTCACCTGAGCCCTCGTTTCTTGTTAATAACTCTTGTTACAAGGGCCAGCTGCTCAAACATTTAGTAGCACTGTGAAGCCCTTGAAACACTGGAACTGTTAATAAAAAGTGTTTTAATATGGGCAAGAACAAGTGAGTTATGAGGCTTCAAAAATATCCCATACATTTAGTATGGATGATTCAGGTGTGCAAACTTGTTTATAGCATGAAAACATGCTTGTTTCTGCACAAAACCATTGGGAGTGAACACATGTTCATCTCTTTGATATTACTATATTTAGTGGGGGCTCAAGTGAACACGTACTGACTATAGATTACAATACTCGGTGCATTAGTTGTACATTTTTTTTCATTGTAAAATAATATTTGTATATAAAAACTTGCACAAACATTTCTTACATGAAAATTTTTTATACAAGATGGAACTACCCTAATAAAGCAGTCATTCACATAAATCTTACGAAACTATATTTTTAATATGAAAATTTTAAGTGAATTACAGTACGCAAATTCAATAAACTGTCTCTGTGTTGTGCAGAAATAGGTACGAGAAGTAGATTAGATGATTCTGTATTAATGCAAGGTATTATGTGATTACTTAACAACCATTTTATAGCTCTACCATATTTTGATTTAGCAACTTATTAAAATGCCTGTCTTTTCAAATGCTGTATCCATTTTTGTACAATTCAGCTGTTTTTAGCTTTACATTTCATTTTGTGCATATAGCTACAAGGTGTATAATAAGTAATTTTGACTGAAATACCGACACAAGTTTGTAAGACAAAACTTCAAACTATTTTATTAAAAAGATACGTAATGGATTGAATTACACTGTAGAGATTTTTTGTCATGATGAGAAAAGGTTGCATGTAAGATTAATATCACTCATCAAAGCTGAATAGTATATTAGAATAGCTGATTGCTCTATTAGAGTATCTAATTTCTTATTGACTACTTTACTAGAGTTCTTTTGGTGTTGTTCTCATGGTTTAGCATTATATAAACCCAAAAGATTCATAAAACTGATTCACAACTCCATGTGAGTTTATTTCTATTCCTAAAAGTCATGCTCTGAAAGGCTGTGGTTTTTCAAACACAAGAAAATCAAACGTGATTGTCGAGAATGAATACAATGTTATCAGTCAAGCTTGTGTCAGCATAATTTGCATTGGAACATAGTAGGCTAGCAGAAGCATCAAACATTATACCAGCATACTATATAGCAGGTTATATTCAAATGTTTGTGTTACTGGATATTTTGAAGAGACGTTTCTCTTTGAAACTAAATTCTTATAGACCTGCTGTAATTTGCCTCAATTAAAAATAACTTGCCTTTACATCATCCAATATTCTGAGGCATAGCTATGTATGCATGTTTGTTCATGCATTCAGCTCAGCAGTATTAGTAGGTAAACGTTTGTCATTACTTTGGTGGGAATTGAAGCTGTCGGCTGCCATTCTAGCAGAGATGCAATCAAGCCAGTGATTGATTAAAATTTGCTCCACTCAAGACTTCTGCAGACCCCAATATTCTCTCCAGTACATAGATGTGGAGCTTATTCCACCAGTAAGTCAACCATGTGCAGTCCTCATGATTAGTGACACAAATTTCCATTTGGCTATTTGAAATCCACCCATACTTCAAATAATGCACTCATCAGCATTTTAACCTTCAAATTCAGATTAGTCTGTTTTGCAAAATTCTTTTGCTCCCATTGTAATAGTAATAGGGATGGTTTAAGACTTTAATTTTAATGCGCAATGTGTCCTACTCAAAGAAAGCAAAATGGAACATAATAGACATTATTACAACATTCATGTAATAAATATGCGATACTACAGTTTCTTGTCCAATTGTTTACATACACTTTTCAACACTTTGCAGAAGTGGTATAGATATATTTTGGTAGGGAAGTCACTTACTCTAACAGCCAGAGAATGTTGATATACTCTAATAAAAATCATCCCTCACAAGCATGAGGTTTGATTTTTTTTAGCATTAGTGTATTATACTAATAAACTGTTTTCATTGTATGTATATACAATTGGCACAATCAATCACTTTTCACGTTGATATGCCTGCACTGCCCATTAAAATGACTGACAATAACATTATTGAAGCTATTTTCTTATGTTGCACTGGCCTTCCTCAGCTGCACAACACACCATTTTATAGTACGGTACCTTCAACAGATTCTTCTTGTTGGCAATAAATCTTATTGCTTTTAAAATTCCTCCTGTGTGTAAGGATGCTGAACTGGACATTTCATATGCTTCCACCAGTTAGCCATAATCTATTACTTTACACATACTTTATGATGCTCAAAATCCAGAAAAAAATCACGCTGTGAAAATTCAGCTACCAATGCAAAACTTTATGCACATACTTACAGTAATGCAGTAGATTATGTTGCACAAATCATAAGGGTTGGTAGAGTGGGCTGAAGCTCCCACTTGAGTTTGATAAGGATGGTTAATGAAGTAGCTATTATTTTTTACTCAAGTGTGATCATCTCTCAATACTTTTGTATATAGTTTCCACTACTCTTCACCCTACTGCTACTAGTGTAGCTACAGTCGCTCTATTACCTACAGGTATGTTGGTTTATTTATTGTTACACAATAGGTACATTGAGTAGTGTATGGCTATTGTTTTTATATATACTTTTGAGTACATTTTGTTGCAGCCTTTCCTTCTACTTCAAGTGTTCCACCATCTAACACAAGTAGGTATTAACACGTAACTAATAAAAGATGTGTCACTGTTGTTCTCATTACAGACTCCTCCTCACAAACAATCATTATAATCTTATCTATTGCTACTTTCATCATATGTTTTGTAATCATTGTTATTTCCCTTGGAGTTGCTGTGTATAGATGGAGAAGGTACGTATTTTGTATAGTATGTATGAACACTTTATATGTACGTATATACATGAATTAAGGTAGCCATTTCTCTCAGATGTACCTTCTATGTATATGTAATAGTAATTAAGATTTTGAAATACAGGGTTGTATGGAATTTATGAGCCCAAATATCCTGTGTTGTGACACCCCAGGGGCGGATCCAGGGTGGGTTCAAAAGGGTTCCATGGAACCCCCTTTTGAAAGAGCCTCTCTTACTCGAGATACTCTAATAGAGCAGTCACAGTAGTCTTTTGAGGAGCAGTGTAACAAGCTATGTATCTAGTTATAAATAAGGAAATATAGTTAGTGAGGGTGTCTATGGTGAGGGGCAGCTATTGTCAGAAGGTGATGACCTTTTTTTCTTCCTTTTTTTGATCTTCAATTCCAAAGTGGAACCCCCCTTTTTAAAAGTCTGGATTCGCCCCTGCACCCTCACTTCACTTGGGCACAACTATGTACAGGGCCTAAGGATTTCTAAATTTAGAAGAACCCTGTTTTTTTTTACAATACAAAAGCTTTTATCTTCGATCATACTAATCAATTTAGGTTGCTGTTAAATGAAAATCTACAAGTTAGCACTAAAATGTCCCAATAACATCATAATTATACTTGTATAATTTCCATTGACTGAAAATTATTTCAATCGAGTAAGCACTTGTACAAAAAAATGTTTGTTGTGGCTTAAGTTCATGTTTGAAATCCAGTTCATCATTTTAAGCTTTATAATGACTATCTGCAATACTTTCAACAAAACTTTTGTATACCATTGTAACAATTTAAAAACAAGAAGCCATCCACAGTCATGTCAGTCTTATCTGGTACTTCATTTTTGGCATTTAGCCAAATTCATTTCCCACTAAAAAGTAGTGAAACAAGATACACGAATAATGGTATTACAACATAGCTAGCTATGTTAGATAATCCCTACTTTGGCACTTAAAAGATCATGGTAACATGCTAATAGGGCATATAGCTATGAAGTACTATCATTCATATACTACAATGTTGTTTCACTACATTTTTTTTGTCACTGGAACTCAAAATTAATTTGTAATTGTACTATAGTAGTTTATAGTTCAATTTTTGTCAGAAAACTAAATGTAATGAATGTGTTTGTTGTCATATGTTATCTATAATATTAATGGAATACAAAATGTATTATTATGTAGAAAGAGTTATCTGTCAAAAGATGCTACTAAATGCATGGTAGGTAAATAAATAATAAATTATAGATTTATGTTTCATTCAATTGTTTGTTGTTCATATGCAGAGCTAACTGTATATCAAGACACACGGTAGTGTGTCGTGCGGCCCAAGAAGCCGGCGCGTAACACCTGTGCCGGAGTATATTGACAGGAAGAACAAAAACGTAATTTTCGCACCTCCGTAGCTCTGTGCTGCCTTGATGAAACAAGACGATTTGTGCTGTGGACACTCCCTCCAATTTCAGCACTCCACATTCCACATTTGAGTGAAATCGCTTAAAGCGTTCCAGAGATGTGCGACTTCAAAAATTGGCTTAGTTTCTTGGTTTTTTTTCTTCTTATTTTTCTTCCTCTTTTCGCACACTTACAAAAACTGCTATAAAACGCGAACGCCATATCCGATCGCCTTGTAATTTGGCACACAGAAGGGGGTATAAAGGCGCATCTCTGTACCAACTTTAGCTGGAATACGATAAATAGGCAAAGAGTTATGAGCGATTATTCACGAAAAATAACACCAATATGTTGTCACGCCTACAGGGTAAACCGCGTATGGGAAGAAGCTGAAAATCGGTGGGTGAATAGGTTAACTATTGACCCTCAAACCTTTTGTGGTTTGAAAGAAATCGAGGTACAAACCAGGAAGATACAACGAAAAAACCAACAGTGTGTAACAATTACGCAATAGAGATTAGCTAATAAAACGACTGCTTGCCACGCCTACCAGACAAACCGCTTGGGGGAATGCTTTGAAAATCGCTGTACAGATGGAGTTATCATCTTAGAAAAGCTCTTCAATGGTGTAGAAGAATCAGACTTAAAGCCACGGAGTTATAACACGAAATCCAACTTGGTGCAGCAAGTGCGAGATCGAGATACTCTAATAGAGCAGTCATCCTAATAGAGCAGTCATCCTAATAGAGCAGTCGCCCTAATGAGAATTCAAGAGATCAGCTAGAAACAAGTAACCTGTATAGAGATCTGCTACAAACAAGTCACCCTGTAGAGAGATCAGCCACAAACAATTCACCCTGTAGAGAGATCAGCTAGAAGAACTTACCTTGTAGGGAATTCATGCAACTATAGAAAGAGATAGTTCAGCTAGAAGAAATCACCTTGTAGAGTTCAGCTACAAAGAAACCGCCATATAGAGAGTTCAGCTACAAACAAATCACCCTGTAGAAAGATCAGCTATAAGAAGCTATCTTGTAGATAGTTCAGCTACAAATAAATCACCCTGTAGAGAGATCAGCTAGAAGAAGTTACCTTGTAGAGAGTTCAGCTACAAAGAAACCACCATGTGGAGAGTTCAGCTGCAAACAAATCACCTGTAGAAAGTTCAGTTACAAACCAATCTCCCTGTAGAGAGATCAGCTAGAAGAAGTTTCCTTGTAGAGAGTTCAGCCACAAGCAAATCACCCTGTAGAATGATCGGCTAGAAGAAGTTACCTTGTAGAGAGTTCAGTTACAAAGAAACCACCATGTAGAGAGTTCAGCTACAAATTAGTGACCTTGTAGAGACATCAGCTAGAAGAAGTTACCTTGTAGAGAGTTCAGCTACAAAGAAACCATTCTGTAAAGAGCTCAGCTGCAAACAAATCACCTATACAGAATTCATCTACAAACAAATCACCCTGTAGAGAGATCAGCTATAAGAAGTTATCTTGTAGATAGTTCAGCTACAAACAAATTACCCTGTAGAGAGATCAGCTAGAAGAAGTTACCTTGTAGAGAGTTCAGCTACAAAGAAACCATCATGTGGAGAGTTCAGCTGCAAACAAATCACCTGTAGAAAGTTCAGCTACAAACCAATCTCCCTGTAGAGAGATCGGCTAGAAGAAGTTTCCTTGTAGAGAGTTCAGCCACAAACAAATCACCCTGTAGAAAGATCAGCTAGAAGAAGTAACCTTGTAGAGAGTTCAGTTACAAACTAGTGACCTTGTAGAGGCATCAGCTAGAAGAAGTTACCTTGTAGAGAGTTCAGCTACAAAGAAACCATTCTGTAAAGAGCACAGCTGCAAACAAATCACCTGTACAGAATTCCGCTACAAACAAATCACCCTGTAGAAAGATCAGCTAGAAGAAGTTACCTTGTAGAGAGTTCAGTTACAAAGAAACCACCATGTAGAGAATTCAGCTACAAACTAGTGAACCTGCAGAGACATCAGCTAGAAGAAGTTACTTTGTAGAGAGTTCAGCTACAAAGAAACCATTCTGTAAAGAGCTCAGCTGCAAACAAATCACCTGTACAGAGTTCAGCTACAAAGGAACCACCATGTAGGGAGTTCAGCTAGAAGACGTTACCTTGTAGAGAGTTCAGCTACAAAGAAACCATCATGAAGAGAGTTCAGCTGCAAACAAATCTCCTTGTAGAGAGTTCTAGAAGAAGTTACCTTGTAGAGAGTTCAGTTACAAAGAAACGATCATGAAGAGAGTTCAGCTACAAACAAATCACCCTGTAGAGAGATCAGCTAGAAGAAGTCACCTTGTAGAGAGTTCAGCTACAAAGAAACTACCATATAGAGAGTTCAGCTGCAAACAAATCACCCTGTAAAAAAATCAGCTACAAACAAATCACCCTGTAGAAAGATCAGCTAGAAGAAGTCACCTTTTAGAGAGTTCAGCTACAAAGAAACCACCATGTAGGGAGTTCAGCTAGAAGAAGTTACCTTGTAGATAGTTCAGCTACAAAGAAACCATCATGAAGAGAGTTCAGCTGCAAACAAATCTCCCTGTAGAGAGTTCAGTTAGGAGAAGTTACCTTGTAGAGAGTTCAGCCACAAAGAAACCATTCTGTAAAGAGCTCAGCTGCAAACAAATCACCTGTACAGAATTCAGCTACAAACAAGTCACCCTGTAGAAAGATCAGCTATAAGAAGTTATCTTGTAGATAGTTCAGCTACAAATAAATCACCCTGTAGAGAGATCAGCTAGAAGTTACCTTGTAGAGAGTTCAGCTACAAAGAAACCATCATGTAGAGAGTTCAGCTGCAAACAAATCACCTGTAGAGAGTTCAGCTACAAACAAATCTCCCTGTAGAGAGATCAGCTAGGAGAAGTTTCCTTGTAGAGAGTTCAGCTACAAACAAATCACCCTGTAGAAAGATCAGCTAGAAGAAGTCACCTTGTAGAGAGTTCAGTTACAAAGAAACCACGATGTAGAGAGTTCAGCTACAAACTAGTGACCTTGTGGAAACATCAGCTAGAAGAAGCTGCCTTGTAGAGAGTTCAGCTACAAAGAAACCATTCTGTAAAGAGCTGCGTTGCAAACAAATCACCTCTACAGAATTCCGCTACAAACAATTCACCCTGTAGAAAGATCAGCTAGAAAAAGTTACCTTGTAGAGAGAACAGTTACAAAGAAACCACCATGTAGAGAATTCATTTACAAACTAGTGACCTTGTAGAGACATCAGCTAGTAGAAGTTACCTTGTAAAGAGTTCAGCTACAAAGAAACCATTCTGTAAAGAGCTCAGCTGAAAACAAATCACCTGTACAGAATTCCGCTACAAACAAATCACCCTGTAGAAAGATCAGCTAGAAGAAGTTACCTTGTAGAGAGTTCAGTTACAAAGAAACCACCATGTAGAGAATTCATTTACAAACTAGGGACATGTAGAGACATCAGCTAGAAGAAGTTACCTTGTAGAGAGTTCAGTTACAAAGAAACCACCATGTAGAGAATTCATTTACAAACTAGGGACATGTAGAGACATCAGCTAGAAGAAATTACCTTGTAAAGAGTTCAGCTACAAAGAAACCATTCTGTAAAGAGCTCAGCTGCAAACAAATCACTTGTACAGAATTCAGCTACAAAGAAACCATTCTGTAAAGAGCTCAGCTGCAAACAAATCACCCTGTAGAAAGATCAGCTATAAGAAGTTATCTTGTAGATAGTTCAGCTACAAATAAATCACCCTGTAGAGAGATCAGCTAGAAGAAGTTACCTTGTAGAGAGTTCAGCTACAAAGAAACCATCATGTGGAGAGTTCAGCTGCAAACAAATCACCTGTAGAAAGTTCAGTTACAAACCAATCTCCCTGTAGAGAGATCAGCTAGAAGAAGTTACCTTGTAGAGAGTTCAGTTGCAAAGAAACCACCATGTAGAGAGTTCAACTACAAACTAGTGACCTTGTAGAGACATCAGCTAGAAGAAGTTACCTTGTAGAGAGTTCAGCTACAAAGAAACCATTCTGTAAAGAGCTCAGCTGCAAACAAATCACCTATACAGAATTCATCTACAAACAAATCACCCTGTAGAGAGATCAGCTATAAGAATTTATCTTGTAGATAGTTCAGCTACAAACAAATTACCCTGTAGAGAGATCAGCTAGAAGAAGTTACCTTGTAGAGAGTTCAGCTACAAAGAAACCATCATGTGGAGAGTTCAGCTGCAAACAAATCACCTGTAGAAAGTTCAGCTACAAACCAATCTCCCTGTAGAGAGATCGGCTAGAAGAAGTTTCCTTGTAGAGAGTTCAGCCACAAACAAATCACCCTGTAGAAAGATCAGCTAGATGAAGTTACCTTGTAGAGAGTTCAGTTACAAACTAGTGACCTTGTAGAGACATCAGCTAGAAGAAGTTACCTTGTAGAGAGTTCAGCTACAAAGAAACCATTCTGTAAAGAGCACAGCTGCAAACAAATTACCTGTACAGAACTCCGCTACAAACAAATCACCCTGTAGAAAGATCAGCTAGAAGAAGTTACCTTGTAGAGAGTTCAGTTACAAAGAAACCACCATGTAGAGAATTCAGCTACAAACTAGTGACCCTGTAGAGACATCAGCTAGAAGAAGTTACCTTGTAAAGAGTTCAGCTACAAAGAAACCATTCTGTAAAGAGCTCAGCTGCAAACAAATCACCTGTACAGAGTTCAGCTACAAAGAAACCACCATGTAGGGAGTTCAGCTAGAAGAAGTTACCTTGTAGAGAGTTCAGCTACAAAGAAACCATCATGAAGAGAGTTCAGCTGCAAACAAATCTCCTTGTAGAGAGTTCTAGAAGAAGTTACCTTGTAGAGAGTTCAGTTACAAAGAAACGATCATGAAGAGAGTTCAGCTACAAACAAATCACCCTGTAGAGAGATCAGCTAGAAGAAGTCACCTTGTAGAGAGTTCAGCTACAAAGAAACTACCATATAGAGAGTTCAGCTGCAAACAAATCACCCTGTAAAAAAATCAGCTACAAACAAATCACCCTGTAGAAAGATCAGCTAGAAGAAGTCACCTTGTAGAGAGTTCAGCTACAAAGAAACCACCATGTAGGGAGTTCAGCTAGAAGAAGTTACCTTGTAGATAGTTCAGCTACAAAGAAACCATCATAAAGAGAGTTCAGCTGCAAACAAATCTCCCTGTAGAGAGTTCAGTTAGGAGAAGTCACCTTGTAGAGAGTTCAGCTACAAAGAAACCACCATGTAGGGAGTTCAGCTAGAAGAAATTACCTTGTAGAGAGTTCAGCTACAAAGAAACCACCATGTAGAGAGTTCAGCTGCAAAGAAATCACCCTGTAGAAAATTCTGCCACAAATAAATTGCCCTGTAGAAAGATCAGTTAGAAGAAATTACCTTGTAGAGAGTTCAGGTACAAAGAAACCATCATCTAGATAGTTCAGCTGCAAACAAATCACCTGTAGAGAGTTCAGCTACAAACAAATCTACCTGTAGAGAGATCAGTTAGAAGAAGTTACCTTGTAGAGAGTTCAGCTACAAAGAAACCATTCTGTAAAGAGCGCAGCAGCAAAGAAATCACCTGTACAGAATTCAGCTACAAACAAATCACCCTGTAGAGAGAACAGCTAGAAGAGGTTACCTTGTTGATAGTTCAGCTACAAACAAATCACCCTGTAGAGAGATCAGCTAGAAGAAGTTACCTTGAAGAGTGTTCAGTTACAAAGAAACCACCATGGAAAGTTCTGTAATAAATATATGTATTATATATATAATTTGTACATTTACTGATAAAATCAGAAATATTTAAGGTACATCTGCTTCATCTTTTGTGGTAAAGAAAAAAGGATAGGTTAAAAAAGTCCCAAAGCTGGCCATAGGCCGGCTTTGGGCTATACAAATACAAAAAGAAGTGAAATCTAATCCAAAACAGCCAAGCCGTAAAAAAAGTGTGCGGCCCTCAAAAAGGCTATGGTGTAAAAAGATTTGAAATCCAAGGTGGCGGCCAAGAAATGGCTGTGATGGTAGGTTATGGTAAAAATTTTAATAACGACAATTCAGGTGAATTTTGTGCCAAGTGACCAAGCAGCACCAAAATTCACCTGAATTGGCGTTATTAAAATTTTTACCATTAACCTACCATCACAGCCCTTTCTTGGCCGCCACCTTGGATTTCACATCTTTTTTCACCATAGCCTTTTTGAGGGTCGCACACTTTTTTTACAGCTTGGCTGTTTTGGATTAGATTATTATTATGTATACGATATTTAAAGCTTACCGTTTGATGATAAACAATCCTTGGCTTTGTGGTCCATTCCTCATCCACTTGATGTACATTAGTGTTCATTGAATCTTCTGCCACCCAATTGATGTGGGAGGTGTGCACCATGGACAATCTTATGTTCTATGTGTTGTAAGCCACATCAACACAATTCCTAAAGTTCATAGTTCTTGACTTAGTAAAACTGGCCAATCCAAATGGCATAGGCAATCACACGTGCGTCTATTCTAGTGCATTTATAGGGTTATGGTTATAGTATGTGCATGCTTGTTTAACTTTTTAAACTCTGTAGCTGTAACTAGGGGTATTTGGTACGCTGGCAGATAAGGGCAATAGAAGGGCTATAAACACTGAAAGCTACTTACAGAAGGCTAACATGAGCTTCACCCTATAAACCTTAAATCTGGGTGAAGCCAAAAGCTGCTTAAAGATTGATATACTCTAATAGAACAATCATGCAAAGAACACCAAATGTATTATCCTACGTATAATATGGTCTGATTCTCAACTTTAAAATTAGATATCAGCTGAGATTGAACCCCTTCAAGTCCTTTGTTTATAAGGTGTTTATCTGTACACCATTGTTTCTTGCTTACACAATACATTTCAAAGGTAACATGTAATGCTTCAGTGCTGGCTATAACAAGAGTCCTCTGTAATTTCTGTAGTGACTGGATTGATTGTTCATACTGTTCTTAGTTTGTAATGCTGTATAGTAGAGAGGAAAGTGGAATGGCCATGTCACTTATCAGTAATTGATAGTTGGGATACACATTCCACCATACAATGTTAAACATTCCATTATTATAGTTCTCTACTTTCATATTTGTTACTATATTTTATCACTTCTTAGATGCCACCAGTGGATAATGACTATATCATTCAGACTTAAGTAACCTACAATTTCTAAATAACAATTATTCTACAACATAATACAGTATGTGTAATCATTCAAGATGTGTATGTATTTCACTTTACTATTATTATGTGTATATTATGATTTAGTTTCCTGCATTTACGTACACAGTACGTCCTGTACAATTAGCTCTATGCGTGTCTGGCTGACATCCATAGAGCTAACGTGAACGGACTCTGGCCTGTTTTATGGACGTTTTGTCTTGTGATATTGTTGTCATATGATGTGGAGTTAAATCCTGGACCTGTGCGTTATCCATGCTCGGTATGTTACAAGCCTGTTCGTGTTAACCAGCGGGCTTTACAGTGTGATGTTTGTGCCTACTGGTGCCATTGTGTTTGTTGTGGCGTGGATGCTCGATCTTATAAAGTTTTACAGAATACTAAGACTTTTAATTGGACTTGTCCAAAGTGTATTGCTGATGCTTTACCGTTTCATGACTGTTCGGTGCTGAGCTCTTCTTTTACTAGTGATGTATCTGAAATTGCTGACAACAGCAGCTTTGTTGAGTTACCCTTATCTTCGCCTGCTGGGCTGAGAATAGCCAATTTGAATTGTCGCAGTTTGTTGTCAGTCGCTGATGAAGTGTTTGATCTTTTAACTCAAAATCATATTGATATATTTGCCGTGACTGAAACATGGCTGGACTCTTGTATTGGTGATTGTGAGATCTTTCCTTACTCTTCAGGTATTAGTATTGTTCGTAGAGACAGGAATCGTCATGGTGGAGGAGTCGCTTTTCTTCTTTCACCTAGAGTTAAATTTGTTGTGAGAGATGAATTATCTGATGGTCAAATTGAGTCGGTTTGGTTGGAACTTTTCCCTGGAACTAAAAGGAACATGCTGATCTGTTGTGTATATCGTCCTCCATCCCAACATGCTTTTTTCGATAAGTTTTTATCTGAGTGTGAGGCAGCTCAAATGCATTGTCCTCGGCTGTCAGTACTTGGTGATGTTAATGTTGATCTCTTGAAGTCGTCTTGTTCACTGACTAAATTGTTCTTGTCCATCATGAAACAGCTACAACTTACTGATCTTGTGTGTGTGCCAACTAGAGTTACCATTAACAGTTCTTCACAGATTGATGTTCTTCTCACTACTGATGTACATTGTTTTGATGCTACAAGGGTATATCCTTTTAGTGGCAGCGATCATTGTTTGATTGTTAGTCACTTTTATTCCAGGGGGTTTCGTGCTGACTCTCCATCTCACCGGATTATTTCTGTTAGAAACTATCAAAAGCTTGATAAAGATAAGTTAGATGAAATTTTTATGTGTGATGATATCTGGGATGATGTCTTATCGAAGTTTGACAATCTCTCTGACTGTTTGGAATGTTTCAATTTAATTATTAATGGGTTGCTATATAAACTGGTACCTCTTAAGAATTTGAGAGTTCGTCAGCGGGATTGCCCTTGGCTATCGAATGCTTCTCTTACTAAGGCGCGTCGTCTGCGTGATATTGCTCATAGAAAAGCCTTGAAATCTGGCTCTCTGTCGGACTGGTCATCATATAAATCTCTTCGTAATAGGGTGAATTCCATGCTGCGGTCTGCCAAGGCTAAATATTTTGAAAATCTATCATCTTCACTTAAGAGTACTCCTACCAAGTTTTGGAGACATTTTCGATCATTGTCAAGGAGCTGCAAGCCTTCAAATGGTATACAACTTTCTGTTTCTGCAGATGTGTTCAATGAGTACTTTCTTTCAATTCCACACAAAACAATTGCTAACGTGACTGGTAGTGTGCCAGCTTGTGAGTTTCTAGAAAAATTTCTGGAGAATAAGTCTGTGCCTCAGATGCGGTTCTCTTGTGTTGATGTTGGGACGGTGTCATCTGTTGTTACTAACCTAAATGTTCATAAAGCTACTGGAGCTGATGGGGTCTCTGCTCGGTTTGTTAAAGCTTCTCCTTTTATGGTGAGGGTGATTACTGTGTTGATTAATCGATGTATTGAAAGCTCCACTGTTCCCAATCAGTGGAAGCAGGCTATTGTGACCCCAGTGCCTAAGGTGAAGCACTGTACTAGTATGTCTCACTTTCGTCCAATTTCTGTGTTGCCTACTTTATCTAAGATACTTGAGCGTATCCTGTATGATCAAATGGTTTCACATCTGAACAAGTACAATCTACTGACACCTCATCAGTCAGGATTTCGTTCTGGTTATTCCACTCATGATGTGCTGCTGTATGTAACAGATAAATGGATTAGGGCTATTGATAGAGGTGAATACACTGGAGCTGTGTTTTTGGATCTGGCTAAGGCCTTTGATACTGTTGATCATGCGATTCTGTGCTCTAAGTTGCAGTGTTATGGTTTTCACGGAGCGTCTTATGCCCTGTTATGTGACTATCTGTTAAATCGACAACAATGTCTGGTGTTTAATGGTAACACATCAGACTGGGGCACTGTTACAATTGGTGTGCCCCAAGGATCTGTTTTAGGTCCATTGCTTTTTGCTTTATACATCAATGATTTGCCATCTGTCGTTGATTACTCTACTATGGACCTGTACGCTGATGATGCTGAGTTACATTATAGCCATTCAGACTTGGGTGTTGTGGAAGCACAAGTTCAATCTGATTTGGACAAGGTAGCTCGGTGGATCAGTAGTTCTCATTTATGTCTTAATGTTGTGAAGTCAACTGCCATGCTCATTGGAAGTCGGCAAAGAATTTCGGGCAAAAGTTTTAATGTCTCAATTGGGGGTATGGCTTTAAGCCAAGTTGACTTTGTTCGATATTTGGGTGTTATAATTGATCCCACATTATCGTGGTCCTTACATATCACTAATATAGCCTCTAGAGCTAGATCAAGACTCTCATCAATCTTTCGGTATGGAACTTTGACACCTGCAGTGCTATGTTTGCTTTATTCAGCTTTTGTCCTACCATTGTTTGATTACTGTGATGTTGTGTGGTGCCCCACCACCGCTAAGTTTACTGCACTGATTGAAAGAACTCACTCTAAGTTTATGAAAAAATTGCCAGCATTGTACCAGAGCAAGTTTTCCTTTACTTTGGTGGAACGTCGTAAGTTTCATACAGCTATACAGATCTTTAAATCTATTCACCAGAAGCTACCTTCGTATCTCCACAATATATTTCACTATTCCAGAGATATCACAGGTCATATTGGTCGAAACATTAATAGACTCTTTGTTCCTAGAGTAAACAACAATTATGGGAAAAGAAGTTTTTATTACAGGGGAGCTATGATATGGAACAGTTTACCATCAACTGTTACTGAAGCAACCAACTTATCTAAATTTGTACGGTTATATCATGATAAATTTAGTTGATTGTATCTGTGTAGTTTTGTGTACTGTTCTTTGTATACCCTTTTGTGTTGTATGTTTATGTATGTATGTATGTATGTATATATGTATTTGTGTATGTATGTATGTATGCTTGTTTCGCAGGGCTCCACTGAAAATCAGTGTTTTTCACTGAGTGGAATCCCTGTTTAAATATTACAATTACAATTACAATTACAATTACAATCCATGCATATGCATACTGTACCTTAGTGCTGCTATGTTTTGAGGATTTGCATTGTGAATATACAAGGTAGTATGATTTAGTTTATCAAGACACACGATAGTGTGTCGTGCGGCCCAAGAAGCCGGCGCGCCACACCGTGAGTATATTAACAGGAAGAAAGAAAACGCAATTTTCACACCTATGTAGCTCTGTGATCCCTTATCCGATTTGAACTAAATTTGCTACAGACGTGCCGGCCAGTTATGGGAGTCTACATACCAAATTTGAAGAATATAGGTCCAGCCATTTCCGAGATACAAGCGAACAAAATTTCGTTTTAATTTCTTCGTTTCTTTCTTCTTCATTTCGCACACTTCGCAAAATCTACCATAAAACACGAATGCGTACTTGGATAGGGCTGAAATTTGGCACACTTGAAGGGCTCATTAAGGCGGATCTCAGTACCAACTTTGGTAGGAATCCGATGAACATACACGGAGTTATGACCGATTATGTGTGCATAATAAGGTCGAAGGTCTGTCACGCCTACAGGGTAAACCCCTTGGAGGAATGAGTTGAAAATTGATATGTAGATGGGATAACCATCGTAGGAGTGCCTTTTTGTGGTTTGAAAGGAATTGAGATAAAGACCATGGAGATATGACACAAAACCCAACCTGTATCAAAATTACGCGATCGATTTTTATGAAGAAAATAACTATTAGTTTTCACATCTACCAGGCAAACCGCTAAGAAAAATGAGCTGAAAATCAGTATGTAGCTGGAATAATCATCATAGAAAGTCCTTGCAGTAGTACAGAAGAATCGGATTACAAACCACTGAGTTATGATTCGAAAGGCAAATACGTGTAGCAAATGCGAGATCGAGATACTCTAATAGAATAGTCACCCTAATAGAGCATTCAGCTACGTTTATAACTTACTCCATTATAGAATTATATTACATTGCAAGATATTCTGTACGGAATTCAGCTACAAACAGTTAATCTGATAGACAATTCAGCTACATGCAAGTCACCCTGTAGAGAGTTCATCTAGAAACAAGTCACCCTGTATCAGCTAGAAGAAGTCACCTTGTAGAGAGTTCAGTTACAAAGAAACCATCATGTAGAGAGTTCAGCTGCAAACAAATCACCCTGTAGAGAAGGTCAGCTAGAAGAAATCACCTTGTAGAGAGTTCAGCTACAAAGAAACCATCATGTAGAGAGTTCAGCTGCAAAAATATCAATCACTTTGTAGAGAGTTCAGCTAGAAGAAGTCACCTTGTAGAGAGTTCAGCTGCAAATAAATCACCCTGTAGAAAATTCAGCTGCAAACAAATCACCTGTAGAGAGTTCAGCTAGAAACAAGCCACCCTGTAGAGAGATCAGCTAGAAACAAGTCACCCTGTAGAGAGTTTAGCTAGAAGAAGTCACATTGTAGAGAGTTCAGCTACAAAGAAACTACCATGTAGAGAGTTCAGCTGCAAACAAACACCCTGTAGAGAACTCAGCTACAAACAAATCGCCCTGTAGATAGATCAGCTAGAAGAAGTTACCTTGTAGGGAGTTCAGCTACAAACAAATCACCCTGTAGAGAGTTCAGCTACAAAGAAATCATCATGTAGAGAGTTCAGCTGCAAACAAATCTCCCTGTAGAGAGTTCAGCTATGAAAAGAACACCCTGTAGAGAGTTCAGCTAGAAGAAGTTACCTTGTAGAGAGTTCAGCTGCAAACAAATCGCCCTGTAGAGAATTCAACTACAAACAGATAACTCTGCAGAGAGTTCAGCTAGAGTCAAGTCACCCTGTAGAGAGAATCCTGTAAAGAGTTCATCTATACATACAAGCAAATCACCCTATAGAGAGTTCAGCTACATTTCAAGTCACCCAGTAGAGAGATCAGCTGCAAATTATCCTGTGGGGATTAATTGACATGTAATAAATATATGCATTATATATATAATTTGTACATTTACTGATAGAATCAGAATGAGTTAAAGTATTTATAAAATCTGCTTCATATTTTTCTTTTTCCTGTGGTAAAGAAAAATATATAGGTTAAAAAGCCCCAAAGCTGGCCATAGGCCAGCTTTGGGGTATACAAATACAAAAAGAAGTGAAATCTAATCAAAAACAGCCAAGCTGTAAAAAAAGGAGTGTGGCCCTTGAAAAGGCTATGGTGAAAAAGATGTGAAATCCAAGGTGGCAGCCAAGAAATGGCTGTGATGGTATAGTTCTCCTTACCATAAACTTCCAAAATGTTGTCACGATTCTTAAAAATCATAACTCAGTAATGGAAAATGATATTACCATTAAATTTGAAACTATGACACAAAATTAGCTATTTATCTTGAGAACCTATTTGCAAAGTGTTTGCAAGGAGATATTGATATTTGAGCTTGAAAATCTCTGATTTTCATGAAAAATGTAACAGTTCAAATGAAAAATGTAACATTCTACATTTACAAGATTTAATGTGCTCACCTATGGTAAATGAAAGAAAATACAGAGCATTTTTTTGATTGCTACTTTTAAATGATTTATGTGAACAATTATGTGACAAACCCAAAAAGCGTATGTACTACCATATACTTGTAGGGACTAAAATTCTTTTGTGTGGAGCAGAATCCATACTGCAATGTAGAAAACATTACAGAATAATTTTAGCATAGCGTATTTGCTTGTGCATATATTACTCAATCTCTGCAGCATGCAGAAATTCTTGCTTCAAAATTTTATGAAATTAATTTAAAATATGTGATAATCTAAGCTAATTGGCTTGATTTTTGTTTAATAATTCGTATAAAGCAACACAAAAGTTTATGAGGTGGTTAGGATTTGCTATTGTAAAGTTGAAAAAAAAATTTTTTTTTTTAAAATATTTCGGAAGTTTATGGTAAGGAGAACTGTAGGTTAATGGTAAAAATTTTAATAACGACAATTCAGGTGAATTTTGTGCCAATTGACCAAGCGGCACCAAATTCACCTGAATTGTCGTTATTAAAATTTTTACCATTAACCTACCATCACAGCCATTTCTTGGCAGCCACCTTGGATTTCACATCTTTTTTCACCATAACCTTTTCAAGGGCCGCACTCCTTTTTTACAGCTTAGCTGTTTTTGATTAGATATAACTATACAGCAGGGATGTGCCCACTGTGGTCAGCGCAGTGTTTGGGACCAGCCACCACTCAGCCACCACTACCACTCAACGACCACTGGAGATTCATACCATAAGTCCTCTAAAAATTCGGCATATTTTTAAATCAATAATTTTCATCTTGCCAAATTTCGGCCTATAATTAGATAGTAATCACCACTAATTTTAGTTCATCGACCACTCGTCACAGTATAATTTGTATCATCGATATTAAGACTAAACAACTCTGACGTTCTCATCACTATCAGCATCCGTCGCAAAAATAGCAAATGTGCTGATTTTTTTTATTAGAGGAAATTATTTCACTGTTAGAATACGGGTGCCGAATAAATAGAGGGGCCAAATTTTTAGAGAACTTACGGTACATTTTATCCCTAGACTTAACCCAGTCTTGTAACCACCACTATTTTAAACCAGGACACATCCCTGGTATATAGTACATATTGTTAGCTAATTATTCAATTTCACTAATGACCAAAACTGTACATGTATTATATGTACCAGTGCTACATTCAAGTGTTACACAGTCCAAGTACAATTGATCTCAATTAATTATATAGGTTTTCTATAATTATAATATCACTTAAAATTGATGACTCAGAAATACACCTTACAGGTAAACAGCAGCAAAAACATAGTAATGATCATAACTTAAAAGACAGCAAGTTCAACAGTATGACACAGTTACTGTGTGCACTTGATGATTGGACAGAGACTTTGGACAGTGGTAATTCAGTAGATGTTTTGTACCTTGACTTTAAGAAGGCTTTTGACTCTGTTCCTCATGAAAGGTTGCTCAAAAAGATTTATGTATATGGTTTTAGAGGTGATCTGTTTAATTGGATACAAGACTTTTTGAAAGGACGTAGACAAAGAGTTTCTGTGAATGGTTCAATGTCTGGTTGGAGTGATGTAATAAGTGGAATACCTCAAGGATCAGTCTTGGGTCCTCTCTTCTTTGCAATTTTCATCAATGATCTGCCATCACTATCAAAGAATAAAGCTCTTTTATTTGCAGATGACACAAAAATATATTCCAGCATTAGTCGTGCTAACCCAATATCCTCCCTGCAAGATGATATTAATGCTTGCATTGAATGGTCAGTAATGTGGCAGTTGCCTTTCAACATTTCTAAATGTAAATACTACATATAGGTCAGTTTAATCTAAGATATTGTTATAAGATGGATGGGATGGACATTGTTAAGGTAAATGAGGAAAAGGATTTGGGGGATGTTGATTGATTGCAATCTCAAGTTTCAGTCAGTGTTCGGCAGTGGTTAACAAAGCTAATAGACTTCTTGGCCTTATTAAACAGACCTTTTCGGATATTTCTGTAGGTTCATTTACATGTTTATACAAATCAATAGTACGTCCTATTTTAGAATATGGTAAATTGGTTTGGGGACCTAACTATAAAACAGACATCCAAAAATTAGAAAAAATCCAGCGGAAAGCAACTTATGATCAAATCTATAAAAAATCTTGACTACTAGGAACGATTGAAAGTACTTAACTTGCCATCATTACATTATAGACATTATAGAGGTGACATGATTGCTGTCTACAATATGCTACATGATAAGTATGATATATTTAGATGGAAAAACCAGCCTTGAAACTTAAGATTGGGAATGAAGTGATGTATCTATGCTGTAAAAACTCTATTTTAGAGAAGATAGTGCAGAAGTAGCTCTTACGCTTTAGCTACCTTGCTCCCTAACAAATGGTTTCAGTACTCATTCAACAGAAGTATAAGCTTAAAAGAATAATCAAATAATCGGCCATTTTGTTCTAGTAAAAATTGCTATTTGTTTCAGCACTAGTCTATGTACACTCTTGTAAGGAACAAGGAATACAGAAATTTAGTTTCCTCACATGAGGATGATAACAAGCAAGGTTGAAGACTACAAGGCAGAGTGTGTCCCTGCCTTACAAGAGTTTTTTTCTTGTAACTGGTCAAGAATGCAGGTGCATAAAAATTACATTAGTCATATTTAATACATGGTACAATTAGAATGCTAGTTTTAATGTTAGATAACTAAAATTCTCCTGTAAAAGTATTTTTCATTGCACTAAATAGATGTACATGTTTAATAGCAACATTGGGGGGGGGGGGGGGGGGGGCTCCAGCACTACCATACAGTACGATTCTCTAGTACACATGTAATGTATACACAAATTCAAGTACTGTACCCTCTGGTCGTTTTTCGTCCACTTAAGGAAAATGTTCTAAGTAGAGTTGAGGTTTTTAGTGAAGGGTAGGTTCTTACAATGAATGAAGCATTTGGGATTAAAGTTTTAAAGAATGCAGTTGGCAGTAATAAAAGCCACCTGGTATTTCTTCATGAGCAATCATCACTGGGAACATGTAGACAAACAACAAACTTGTCAATACTAATGTACTCCATTGATACAAGGACATGGTTCTCTATACGCTTCAAAACCTTCAAAGGTTTTGTAACCTTAGAAAGTGGTTCGTAACCATGGATACTGGTGTGTCTTATCAGTCAAAAAAACATGCTTCCTGGAAGCATGCAACTAGCCTGTATATTTATTTACAATCTAAGCATACTGTAGCCTGTACTACAGCAGTAACAAACTGTGAGACCATATATGGGTGTAAGCCCATCATTAACATGACATAAGTTCACATAACCAACAAAGCTTTGAAACTCCGCTAGATTTTTGCAAGAAGCTTCAGAGGTTAAAATTTGACTTCATTTCCAGCCTTACTCTACTATGTATGAAAACTACATTCCCCTTCTATACTTACTCATAGTACCATGATCACCAATTGCTTCATATTAGTGGATTATTGTCATCTTACAGGACTTGATATAAGTTGTAGGGGTACTTTACCACTGCTAACCTCATGACTTCACTAAATCTATTTCATAATTTAATAAAAAGGTGACCTTACAATTATGACACATGTTATCACTTCTTGCAGACATAATGTACGCAACTTTATTGAATTTCCTGTCACTATGTTTATTCTATTGTGTAGTTGTTCACATGTTTGATTTATGCCATCACTGGTAAGCCACTGGGTACATCCTCCTCATCAGGTAAGTCACTAAAATACCACACTGAGTTGTTGACAATTGCACTTGATCATCATGGTCCCCCAGCTACCTGACAACTGATCCTACTGGATAAGAACCATGACTTCTAAATCACACCTGTGAGGAGCTTTGGTAACACCAGCAAGATGACTAGTATCGGTTGGTTGATAACATTATTGTTGTATGTACACAATTTGTACGACAAACCTCAAACAATCTTACAGCTAGTTGCCATTAGGGCTCTCACGATTAATCGATAATTTGGATTATTTGATGAAAAAATATAATCGATTTTTTTAATTTTGTAGTCGATTAATCGCGTAGCATACACGGCATCAATAAAAATTCTATGTGAAAAGCATCTTTGCTCACTACGACAAATAATAAAAAGCCTCTCTGTACTATTCCACAAAGCACTAAGTTATGAGAAGCCATACAACCACGCATATTGCTACTATTGTTAAAATATTCTTACCCATATTTTCTGAAAACAGCAGCTGTTCTACTTAAAGAATAAAGAACTACATCACAGGTAAATAAAACTGATAATCTCTGTATAGCAGCCATCTTGATAACTAGTCAAGACATGGAGTAATCCGGACAAGGATCATGTATTAAATATTTGTGGTGTCTTATTGTCTGTGTTGTGTAATAGAGGCCACACCATCATAGGTAATCACGGCGCCTTATAGCAAAAGTTACATCACTTCTCTTTTCTCAATGTCATAGTACACTTCTAGTTGGCTCACCACATCCATGACAGATTCTGAGCATAAGCATGCCATATTGCAGCCTGTAAGTGCTGACAACGATTGCTAGTGTTACCAGCTAAACTACTAATTGTAAATACCTATCAACTGCTGCCATTCCTTCAACTCTCTTTTTACCACTATAATGTTATTCTGGGTGGTGTGTAGACTATCACTATATACTATACTGTATACAGTATTGATTAAGTGTAGTTGGTGTTATATGCATGGTGTTCACTACATATAGATTAATTGATTAATCGATTTAGTAATCGATGATTAATCGATTAATAAATTAATCAAAACTGAGAGCCCTACCTAGTTGTCATTTCCATAGTAGTGATCACTTCTGCACTATACATGCAGAATTGTGCTACACCTTGCTGGAGTCCTCATGAGTGATGGTCTGGGTAGTTGATATAAAATGCCAGACAGCATGTTGCCCACGTCAATTATATTTTTGGTGTTGTCCCCAAAACTGACACAGATTATATGTCCAAAGGTAATAGGAAGACGAAAATGTGGGAGATATTTTGCTGTTTCTTTTATCCTTTTAGTATTAACTCCAAACTAGGTGTAATGGCTCACCATGCTGGAATGAAAGTTCCTAACAGCAGCCAAGTACAGTGGATCGTCACTAATCTGAACTCCAGTAATCAAAATGCTTGCTAATCCAAACAGAAGTGACTGTTCTATTAGAGTATTTTGTCAACAAGTGTATGTTCTATTAAAGTAGTTAAACTGGGCTCTGTATATAATCAATGGTTCACTAATCTGAACAAATTCACTACAAGTTTTGAGAACAGAGCTGTTCGAATTAGTGAGGATACACTGTACACTTATAGATTGATGGGAGAGACCACATTCTGACTGGAAAACATTATCAGTGTATCCTTTGATGTAGGAACGGCTTGTCTAGAGGCTTCTGTATACACAGAAAGCTTGTGGCCTGCTCATGGTGGTGCTGGCCAAGCCTTTTATGAACCAGCTTCCTGAAGGCTTGAGATGTCCAGTCTGATTTGATTGCTCCTACTATCTCCAGTGGTGTAGGTAGTTGATTGGCCAGAGTTGAAAAAATAAGCTTCCTCTCTCAGGTACTCCTGTTCCAACTGTGGGTGTACTTTAGTAGAATTCATATTCCTCTTTGTAGAGCAAAGGTTGGTTGTAGTATAATCAAATCGTATATGAAAACTCCTTGAGATTTCTTGCCTGGGACAGGTGATACCTCAGTAGATAAGACCAAGTTGCTGAAACCAGTGGTGTAATGATGCTGCAAGCAATACTAGGAATCTGTATCAGTAAACCTACTACACTATCATGTCTTAGCTACTGTCGAGACAACATGCAGCAATCAATGAGGTGTGTGTGAGTGGTCTATGCCAGACTCTTTTCAGACTATAGGTGCTTTTAATTTCTAGTCATTGTGCAAGGCATTGTGTGTGGAGTTGTGATATGGTCTGGTTATGTGAGACTAGCCACTGTGACTTGCAAAGGTATCTAGTATATATGTAAAACATTGTGAAGTATGTAAAATCCCTATATCCCCACTGGTCACTGGTTGTGGATCCTTCCAATATTTATACCAACCACCTTTCTACTATAGGTGTTTGTCCAACTCTCCCCAATCATTTTCATAGGTACACCTCATACTGACTACTTGGCCTTTTGTATTTGCCCTCCAGTGCTTAACTGTTAAAAATTAATTAAAGGTGTTTACATTGACACCACAAATTATTGCCACATGGGTTTGTGCTGCAGATGGAAGCTTTCAAACATAGCAATAACTGTGGAATAGTGTTCAGTAAATGTAGTGACTGTTCTATTAGAGAATTTTACTGACTGCTCTATTAGAGTAGTATATAGATTTTTTGGCCCTATACCTCCTCTGGATTCACCACTGAACAAATACCTTATAAGGTACAGATGATTTGAGCTACAATACCTATACACAAACTGCTGATTTTCAAAATATTCCCATAAGTGGTTTATCCTGTAGGTGTGACATTTGTCTTTAAAATGCAAATGATTGTCCATGACTTTGTAAATATTTATCAGATTTACTAAACTTAACATGTGAATTAGTCTTAACATGTTGTCAGTTCTAGTACACAAAATTTTAAGGTGATAATACTGTGCGTTTGCATTTTATAATGGTTGTACACTCTAGTAAGAAAAAGAAGACAAATATAAGACTTCCCAAAGGAATTTAAAATGAAGAAATTTGGCCAAACTCGTATTTTAGGGCAAATAATGAAATTTGGTATGTGGGGGTGCAGAATGTGGAGATGTTTACAGCATAAAAGTCATTAACTAGGAGAATGGAGCATTTAGCTACATTTGTTTGCTTGGAAAATACATTTTCTTTCTTCCTGTCAGTATACCCACGGTGTGATGCACCTTCTTTCTCTTTGGCAGCACAGCACACTACCATGTGTGTCTTGATATGACACAGTTTGGTCAGTAGCCATCAGGAATTCAGCGGTCAATGAGATAAATCAATAGGAAATAAGCTTTCTTTGACAGAGTTTTTCCCAGGATATTTTTATTTTTGAATGAGAAGAATATTTTAGTCCCAAATTAATGTATGTTAATAAGTAGTATGTTCGTATATGTAATAGGACAGATGGCTGTGGTATTCAGGATTAATGCCATGAACATTGTAAACAGGAAGGAGTAAAATAGTGTGATCTGAAGCTGAGCACCATTTCCTTCCTGTTTACAGTATGAAAACTATTAATTCCGAATACCACAACCATCCGTCCTATTGCAAATTAATCTGACAACCATAACAACTGTTACTAAGCAACAGAAATTTGAATAATAACCGCTGCAAACAACCAATCACACTAAGCAACCATTGCCTGGCAACCATTGCTAAGCAGCCATATTGTTTCTATGGGGCATCTATCACTATGGTAACACTAGTAGTCAAGTCGGACATGTACTTCCAATAGAAACACACCACACTATTATAGCCAAACATATCAGTATTACAGATCTTTGTCAAGGGACCAAGTGTGATACTAATTCTATTAGCTAATTATAATTGCTTGGTGTATTTCAAGATAATATGTCAAGGTGTACTATTAAGAGTGTTATATTGTAACACAGTCACTTGTCAGATTAAATGATTGTAATACAACCTATACCTGTATAACTGAGGATAAATTTTATTATCTCTTGTAGGCTGCTAGGGATGCCTGTAAACAGATGGGAGATAGGAAGTTTTGTGATCAGGTGATGAGTGATGCTTGTCAACATGCTCAACAGAATATCACCAGTGATATGGATGTGACATCTCTGAAGGATTACGTGCAAGTGAGGCCCTGACCATAACATTTATGATTTGAATTTTCTGTAGCATATGTGAAAATCATACATAAATGGTGGCATTGACAACCACTTTAATATGATTTAGTTTGCTTTTATAGTATTCTGCTAATATGGATGAGTCTCCAGCTTAACTTGGTGGTAAGGACATCTGGAGGAACCTTAAACTTGACTGTAAGTGATATCTATATACCACATGTTGACCCTACATCTCTGTGTAGCCCTACCCAGGGGTAACAATTTCTACAGCATCATGAATTATCTGTCAGCATGACCACTACTAAAGGAGGGAAACTCTTTTCAAAAAATGAGAAGCTTTTCACAACCACCTACCAATGAAGAAAAGATGGTGTGTATTAGATTTGTGACATCAGTCAAGTTAAGAGTACACTTGTTATGATCAGAAACTATTAGAACTATTAAATTTGTAGATCACCACCCAAGCATTCTGGACGTGTTGTGTCTGCTTCCATGCAGAAGAAGGTCAAAAAAGGCTAACCTACGTGTTGAAAAAATGAGAAAGAAACAGACCTTATAAAGTTAGCACCATTCACATTAACATACCCAATGTGTTTGTTGTAGAGTCAAGGAGGCATGGAGATGAGAGACAATCATACTCGCACATCAGATGATGTTCCTTCTGAAGACAATCATGGTGACGATTGGGAAAGAGAAGCTGATGAACAGTATTAATAGTCCCAACAACTTTCAATTGATGACTCACTCCTGGATGATAAAATATTGTAATTTGTAAATTAAAATTTTTATACAGTAACTGCATAATTTTATTGAAATGCTTGCACTACTCAGTCTGATTGCTCTATTAGAGTATTTGGCAGTGTTAATGTGTTTTGCTAGGGCCTCTAATCTGGTATAGTGCCTTAGTCAAATATTCTTCTGAACGTGGCCTGCTGTATATACCAGTTTTACATGTCTAATATTATATAATAAAGTCACTGGGTACATCCTCCTCATCAGGGAAGTCACTAAAACACCACACTGAGTTGCTGACAATTGCACTTGGTCATCGTGGTCCCCCAGCTACCTGACAACTGATCCTATACTGCATGACATTTACATCAAACCTGTGTGTAGCTTTGTTAGCACTAGCAAGATGACTAGTATTGGTTGGTTAATAACAACATTATGGTTTGTAGTTTGTACACAGCTTACACACCAGACCAACAATGAAGTAGATTTATACGACAGGCCGGGGCTAATTGCCATTTGCATGGTTGTCCTCTTTTACAAGTACCAACACATTAGATTATACATGTACAGTTGTATATAAATATCTAATCCAAAACAGCTAAGCTGTAAAAAAAGAGTGCAGCCCTCAGAAAGGCTATGGTGAAAAAAGATGTGAAATCCAAGGTGGGGGCCAAGAAATGGCTGTGATGGTAGGTTAATGGTAAAAATTTTTAATAACAACAATTCAGGTGAATTTGGTGTCGCTTGGTCTTGGCACAAATTCACCTGAATTGTTGTTATTAAAATTTTTACCATTAACCTACCATCACCGCCATTTCTTGGCCGCCACCTTGGATTTCACATCTTTTTTCACCATAGCCTTTCTGAGGGCTGCACTCTTTTTTTACAGCTTGGCTGTTTTGGATTAGATTTCACTTCTTTTTGTATTTATATACCCAAAGCCGGCCTATGGCTGGCTTTAGGGCTTTTTAACCTATCAATTTTTCCTTTACCACAGGAAGAAGAAAAGATGAAGCAGGGTGATTTCTTTGTAGCTGAACTCTCTACAAGGTGTAACTGAACTCTCTACAAGGTAACTTCTTCTAGCTGATCTTTCTACAGGGTGATTTGGTTGTAACTGAATTCTCTACAGGGCAATTTGTTTGCAGCTGAACTCTCTACATGGTAGTTTCTTTGTAGCTGAACTCTCTACAATGTAACTTCTTCTAGCTGAACTCTCTACAGGGTGACTTGTTTCTAGCTGATCTCTCTACAGGGTTACTTGTTTCTAGCTGAACTCTCTACAGGTGATTCGTTTGCAGCTGAACTCTCTTACATGGTGGTTTCTTTGTAGCTGAACTCTCTACAAGGTGACTTCTTCTAGCTGATCCCTCTACAGGATGGCTTGTTTCTAACTGAACTCTCTACAGGGTGATCTGTTCATAGCGGAACTTTCTACTGGGTGATTTGTTTGCAGCTGAACTGTCTACATGATGGTTTCTTTGTAACTGAACTCTCTACAAGGTAACTTCTTCTAGCTGATCTCTCTACAGGGCAATTTGTTCGTAGCTGAATTCTCTACAGGGTGCCTCGGATTTGTTTGAGCTGAACTCTCTACATGATGGTTTCTTTGTAGCTGAACTCTCTTTTAGGTGTCTTCTTCTAGCTAATCTGACTACAGGGTGACTTGTTTGTAGCTGAACTCCCTACAGAATAACTTGCAATGTAATATAATTGAGTAATTATAAACGAAGCTGGATGCTTTATTAGGGTGACTGTTCTATTAGAGTATCTCGATCTCGCATTTGCTACGCGTAGTTGCCTTTCGAATCGTAACTCAGTGGTTTGTAATCCGATTCTTCGTACTACTGCAAGGACTTTCTATGATGATTATTCCAGCTACATACTGATTTTCAGCTCGTTGCTCTAAGCGGTTTGCCTGGTAGACACGAAAACTAATAGTTTTTTTATTCATAAAAATCGATCGCGTAATTTTTACACAGGTTGGGTTTTGTGTCATATCTCCATGGTCTTTATCCCGATTCCTTTCAAACCACAAAAAGGCACTCCTACGATGGTTGCTCCATCTACATATCAAGTTTCAACTGATTCCTCCAAGGTGTTTACCCTGTAGGCGTGACAGACCTTCGACCTTGTTTTACGCAAATAATCGGTAATAACTCCGTAAATGTTCATCGGAGTCCTACCAAAAATGGTACGGAGATCCACCTTAATGAGCTCTTTAAGTGTGCCAAATTTCAGACCGATCCGAGCACGCGTTCGTGTTTTATGGCGGATTTTGCGAAGTGTGCGAAATGAAGAAAAAAAACGAAATTTTGCTCGCTCGTATCTCGGAAATGGCTGGAGCGATTTTCTTCAAAATTGGTTTGTAAACTCCCCTCACTGGCCGGCAAATTTGGTTCCAATCGGATTAGGGATCACAGAGCTACATAGGTGTGAAAATTGGGTTTTTTTTCTTCCTGTTAATATACTCACGGTGTGGCGCGCCGGCTTCTTGGGCCGCACGACACACCACCGTGTGTCTTGATCAATAATTTTCTTGTTAGTACTATCACGTTGCATGCAGAATTGTGTAGATGTCAGCGTTGAAACCGGGTCGGGTCATCCGGGTCTGACCCGGATTGGATCACGTGAGACACGAAATTATTCGTTTGACGACGTGGAAACTTATAAACGCTATCGCGTAGCTCTTTCGTGAGCCACGCCCACTTATCGCGCTACCAACATATGCTCAGCCTGAGGGGTAGCTATTTTTAGTAGGTGATGACCTTTTTTTTTTACCTACAGCTAGGCTGAAGTTGCAATATTTGCTCAACACGAATCGAACGCTCAAAACGTAGTCTCGTTCGCTCGCTCGAGACTAGCCGAAACATAGCTCTTATCGCACGCCTCGGCTTTAATTAATCCGGGTCACATCCGGGTCAGTGGGTCATCCGGGTCAGCAGTAGTGACCCGGTTTCAACGCTGGTAGATGTAAAAATAATAGATTATTATTATTACTATTATTATCAACACTTTACAGTGAAGGTCTACAGCAACATGTGCTGCAGATGTTTTACATCCAGTGGCGTAGTCTAGCTACCATTGAGGCAACCGAGGCAGCTGCCTCGGTAAAAATGCTCAACAACAGGCTGAGCAGGCCTGAGTTTTGGCACCACAGATTTTCGGGTATAGGTATTATATATATAATGTTGATGTAGGTTGTTTTTAATATAAAGGAATGAAACGAAGGTGGGAAATCAGCGAAGCGTCCAATCCTTTACAAATAAAGGAAACACCATATGGTTGGGATAACAGCGACGGCTAAATCCTTTAAATACAGAACATACATACCAGGTGGTATATCCGCGACAGGTAAAACCTTTGATAGTAAACGTAAAAGAAGCAGGTATAACAGCGACAGGCAAATCCTTTAGTACAAAACGTATAGGTGGTAGCAGTAATGCCAGCAACTGGTAAGACCTTTTACATAAAGCGTAGGGACAGGTAGTGAATTTATCAGACACCATTGCTTAAAACTTTTAGTATCAAACATCAAAATGGCACCAAGAATACCTACGAGTGATAAAAACCATTGATATCACACGTCCAAAAAGAAGGGGGAAATGTTGCTCCCTTGAAACCTTTAACACATTGGCGTACCTTAGATTGCGGTATATCCAACGAAGTTAATATGTTTCTGTACGGAACCATGTTAATGCTGTCAGTAAATCAGCTGCAACTCCGTGATTTCGTTCAAAACGTAATTAGCATTGGGGGGTTTTACCTCGGGTTTTATTCTTTCGCACGTGCTGTTTTCGCACGCATTCCTTTGGACCATGCCACCAAACTGGTAAGTGTGAAATTTGAAATGTGAAACTTTGTTACTGTACTGTGATAATACCAACATTATAGATTTCATTGTGGGTATCTACCTCATAGAGAATAAACGTCTTAATGATTAAGACAAAATATACATTACAAGCATACAGGGGCCTAGACACAGGGGTACCATGTGCTGATGGATCAGTACAGGAGCCCTGGCAAGACTTACATTAACTAAAAGTAAATTAAATTACAATATACCAATATCTACATACATGTAATACTTAAAGTTTACCTAAGGTGGTCTAAAAGATCCCAGCCCGGGGAGGCTCTAGAATTAAAAATTCTGTAAGAACAGGACACAGCAATGCGAACCTGCCTGCTCAAACAAAGATCTTACGGTTTTCTTTGGCAATTCACAAGCAGTAGCCATTTGAGCAATTGTTTCTGACAAAAAGTGGCCTAAACAACCAATTTCAATGGGAACAAGATTGACAGTTAACCCAGAAAGCTGGAGGTCATATTGCAAGGAGCTATATCGATCTTCCTTTCTAGCTCTAGCAGCAAGAAGATGTTGCTGGGTATTAGTTGGTACTGTCAATTCAAACAAACAAATGGAATCATTAGAAACCAATACCAAGTCAGGCCTGCTGAGGGTGGAGGAAAGATTGGTTGGGATGGTACTAGGTGGCTGGAACTAGCTAGATAACCTGGAAGGTCAGCGTAAAGTTTGAATGTTTCAGGTAAATGCTATTGGAGCCCATGAACAAGGACCTGTAAAACTGAATCATGTCTCCAGGTATACCTGCTTTGATCTAGAGCAGCAGGACAGCCAGTCAAAATATGGTTTGTTGTGGGTTGAGGAGCTTGACAAAGAGCACATCTAGGATCAGTAATGATGTTCCATCTGGCCAGGTTCATAGGGGTTGGTAGAGTGTCACAACCAGCACATAGCAGGAAGGACAGCTGTTTTTCAGGGAGGCCATACATCAATCTCTTCCACAGAGGACAAGCTTGCTCCAGAGTTACAATATCTAAAAATTTATTTTGAACAGTTAATGGTTCCAGTTTTGATTTCCAATATTCAATGTGAGCAGAACGTAAGTTGTGGCGAGCATGATTCTTGAAAGTTGCAGAGTGAATGTTGGCAACTGAAACCTTAGCGACAGATAAACAGTCAAGGACAGTGGAAGAAATATCGGATCTGTTAGCTAAAATAGAATGTCGCAGCTCTATAATCAGTGGATCAACTGACCGTTCAATAGCCAGAATGTATGAAAGCTTGGCTGATTACTTCAGGTGTGGTAAAGAGGGGAGATCCAATGCATCCGGGTGGAAAACAGTTCCAGGAGTACAATTTCTGGGGAGGTTCAACCAATTTTTCACAAATTTCAATACTGATGACTATGCTGAAATAATAGAACACATGGTAAACCTCTCAACAGCTAAATGAAAATGTAGAACAGAAGACACAAAGTTTTTTAAGATCCATATCTTATATTCTCCCCGAACGGAACACTTATTGATATCTGATTTATAGAGAATTCTTATGCTTGTTCTGACGGCCGGCATAAACGGCAATTCGAGGTACAGTATGCTTACAGAGATTGGGTAGTATTGCTGTGGAGCACCACTAGTGATGATCACGTTTCTCCCCTTAGCAATAGAAGTGACCCAGAAGGACCAATGTGACTCTGCCATCACACAAGTCATTTGTGTGGGAAAGCCCATATAATATGGAGGGAAAGATAACTGTATGTATCACTAACGAATGAGGTTGGAGATGGTGCAAGCAGTAGAGTGTACGTAGGTACAATGAATTGTAGAGAATTTGCTGTTAAGAAGTTGAAGGGTTATTCTTATAGCCAAGCTAGTTCATTTGTAAAGTCATACGAGCAATATTTGCACATGCATGATCATCCTAAAGTAGCCAAAATACATAGTCTCTGCCCCCAGTCTGGCTATGTAATTATGGAGCTTTGTGAAAAGAAACTAGGAGATGAGGTTGTGCATTCACTTAAAGACTTAATGGTTATTTATGGAAATGAGATGCTTCTTGATTTATCAATTATTGCACTGACTGACATCATTGAGGGGGTTGGCTTTCTCCACAGTAATGGCATAATACATGGAGATATTAAGCCATCAAATGTTTTGGTAAATGGGTTGCATCATGATGAGTTTGTTTTTAAGCTTACTGACTATGCTAATGTTCCAACAGCCCCACAACGTTCTTCTCATTCTACTACGATGAAGCAATTAATGACACCCGGTTACATGTCACCAGAATTGCTTTCAAATGGTGCATTTCCACTGAGACCTAACAAGGCTTCTGACATATATGCGTTTTCCATACTTGTCTATGATCTAGTATGCTGCAAGCCTGCGTGGTGCAATGTTTCTATGGCATTAATTGGCATGGGTTACAGCCTGTGTTTCCCACAAATGTAGACACGACACTTTCTGGTGTAATCAAAGAGTGTTGGTTGCAGGATCCAGAAGCAAGGCCTAATGCACTAGCAGTATTGAAAGTTTTAGAAGACTTCTTTGATGCGAGGCAAGAGAATAGTGTGCATGATTGCCCTGATAGTGATAACTACATAGATGAGCCAGATGTGGATATTATTGGTTTTGGTGCTAGTACTTATCAGTCTCAACAGTCACATGAAGCACCAAGCAATTCTATCTCTCCTCACAGCTCACAACCATCATTGGCTCCTTGTGTTATAACAGAATTAGAATCACTAAAATCTAAACTGAAGGTGGCACAATACAAAAATTTTCAAGTAGCTGCTATTGAAGCATTGCAGGGTGGAAAAGATGCCATTGTTGTGCAGCCGACAGGTTCTGGTAAATCTCTCTGTTACGTTGCATCAGCCCTTATGAACCCTGGTAAAATAACATTAGTTATTGAGCCACTGATAGCAGTTATTACAAACCAAATTCAAAATTTGAAATTAAAGGGGATAGATACATTTGCACTTGGCGGTGCTGCAGGAAAAAAACAGCCAAATGAATTTTTGCAAAGTATTAAGGAACCCATGTGATAGTGAGAGGCCTCTCATTGCATTTTGCACCCCTGAATACTTATTTGGGACACCAGCAAATGAACGTTACCAGGCAACCATCGGTCAGTTTAGTGCATTAAAAGACAAAGTAGGTGATTTGCATCTCATAGTTTTGGACGAAGCCCACAAGATTTTAGATAGATTGCCATCATATTGACCAGCACTTGATGGCATTAAAAGGTTGAGACAATTGAAGTGTAAGCTCCTTGCAATGTCTGCTACTCTGACAGAAGATCAATACAAATTCTTCAAGCAGATTTTTTACACAGAGATAACTGTGTTGTACTAACTGAGGGTGTACATCGGAAAAACCTTATGTTGCATTTAAGACGATACAAAAGACAAAAGCCTCTTGCGTTAGATGACGATGCCGAGATAGATCCAGTAGATGATGCTGAAAGGGATAATAGTGATTCACTATCAATCGAGTCATCATCTTGGTCAAGAACTGCACAAGACATCGTAGAAGTTCTAGATTCGAATGTTACTGTAGTGTACCTAGACTTTGTAAGTGATGTTGAACAGATGACTGAATTGCTGAAAAAGAATAAGACTACTGCATTGAAGTACACAGGTAATGTGCGATTTGAAGAAAGAGTTTCAGTAGAGAAAAGATTCTTAAAGGGGGATGCTTCTGTGCTGGTGGCAACTGAGTCTTACGAATTGGGTGTTGACAATCCTAGAATTACTCAAGTTATCAGAATTGGTTGTCCAAGGAATCTAGGTGTTCTTTTACAGGAGTTTGGCCGTGCTGGCAGAAAAGATGGCATGGTAGCAAATTCTTTTCTTTACTTCAATGAATGTGTTGATGACAAACGTTTAGGTTTGTGGGTCAAGGAAGCACTTGACCGTGCAATAGATGGGGATGACAAGGAGGCACATGAAGATAAGAAGCGTGAGATGATTCGTAATTATGTTGAAGCTTGGCGATTTATTTACAGTGTTTATCACGGTAAATGTTTGTCTTGGGGTCTCTCATTTTTTATGGAGGTGCAGGTGATACAGAACCTCCCACCTGCTTTGTATCGAATAGTCCTCTATGCATGATATGTAAGGCACCAGATATGCTTTGTGAAGAGTGCTGTGATACTAAGGACTACTTGTGCACACTACTGTCTGCTGTGCAACAGCTTCACAATGCAGGGTTGAGCACTGTAACTAAAACTTTGTTAGTAGGTATTTTGATGAAATCATCAAGTCCATATATATATGTAAGTGCCTGGAGTCTATAGATAATGAACTCGTACCTTGGGGTTGTGGTATGGTGATAACAGATACTCCAATGTCAAGCTTTTCATGGTGCAAAGTATTATACGTTGCTGTTCATCTCTGCCTACTAGATCTTTCTTTCACATTTCGACCTTTTGAAAACCATTATGAAGTACATCGTCAATACATGGTTTCCCCTAAAGGAGAAGAGTATTTAGAAAGGCCTACACAAGTGATGTCATTGAATCCATCTTGTACTGTGATTGAAAAGATACTGGCCAGTTCACAGGATATCACAATTAGTCCAACAAAGAGCTCACAAGCAAGAGAAATGCAGGTGAAGCCTAGGTTGATGAACATTTTTGAAAAGCAGATGTGGCAACCAGGTGACACAGACCAGTTAAAATTCCTTGGGTTTGGTACAGCATCAACAGAGAGTGAGATTTGTTTGTACTTCCCTGAAGTGTAGAATTCCCCACATGCCACTTCTGATCCTCACTATCTGCTTCATTGCCTTCAGCTATCTTGAAGCCAGGCAACAGTTAAGGAATTAGAAGTAAAGCTGGATGGAATAAGGAAAACTCTTTTGATGAACAGATCCTACTGTTCTGGGGTCAAAATATGTGCAGGAGAAGGATGCGATTATATTGTTTCAACCAAGCAAAAGATAAACCGTTGTGAGGAGCATCCTACGATGGCTCTCCAACCAAGTGGTCCATGTTGCTGCCACATGGTATACATTTACCCAAAAGAACTGGATGGAGATGGTAGATGATGGTTTGTTGCTATGAATACAGGAACTGGCAACACCGTGCATAACCACGTTGCACCTTCAGGATGGAAAATTTCCCCTAGAGTATTAGCAGATATTTCTAGTACCGTTTCTCACAATTTGTCAGTCACACCCAAAGAATTACAAAAAGTGGTTGGAATGCCATATCATCCAATGGAAGCATCTTTGCTTGCAATAAATTTAGATAGAATGAGAGCAGCTGTGAAAAAAGTAAGGAAGGAAGTAGAGAAAATAGATAATGATAAAGTCAACCCATTTAAGATTATTGCATCATTCCCTGCCATAAAAGCAAGAATAGACAAACAGTGCACAGTCTTGGAAAGCAGAAGCAAAGAAATTGATGAACTGATTGGAACATACCAACTTGATGGAGACAATGCAAATCAATTTACAAGAGACAGGAGATACGCTTTCTTTCAGTCACCCTTTCAGTTGTATCATTGGTACAAGGCAGATGCCTTGTTTGTTGATGTTGATTATACTGGGAATCATCATTTCCCTTACCTTCTTAATGTTGTATGTTTTAACAACAATACAAAGTGTTATATATATCTAATCCAAAACAGCCAAGCTGTAAAAAAAGTGTGCGGCCCTTGAAAAGGCTATGGTGAAAAAAGATGTGAAATCCAAGGTGGCAGCCAAGAAATGGCTGTGATGGTAGGTTAATGGTAAAAATTTTAATAATGACAATTCAGGTAAATTTTGTGAAGCGGCACAAAAATTCACCTGAATTGTCGTTATTAAAATTTTTACCATTAACCTACCATCACAGCCATTTCTTGGCCGCCACCTTGGATTTCACATCTTTTTTCACCATAGCCTTTTCAAGGGCCGCACACTTTTTTTACAGCTTGGCTGTTTTGGATTAGATTTCATTTCTTTTTGTATTTGTATACCCCAAAGCCGGCCTATGGCCAGCTTTGGAACTTTTTTAACCTATGTTTTTTTTCTTTACTACAGGAAGAAGAAAAGATGAAGTAGATGTACTTTAAATATTTTATCAGTAAATGTACAAATTATATATATAATACATATGGGACCGGATTTGCGAAAAGGGGCCTTCCACACACATCCAATTTGCCAACTTTGACAATTGATAACTTCAGATTGGAAAGAGCTATTGCCTTGAAATTTGGGCAGTGGTGATTTCTTTGCAGCTGAACTCTCCACATGATGATTTCTTTGTAGCTGAACTCTCTACAAGGTAATTTCTTCTATCTGATCTCTCTACAGGGAGATTTGTTTGTAGCTGAACTATCTACAAGGCAACTTCTTCTAGCTGATCTCTCTACAGGGTGATTTGTTCGTAGCTGAATTCTGTACAGGTGATTTGTTTGCAGCTGAGCTCTTTACAGAATGGTTTCTTTGTAGCTGAACTCTCTACAAAGTAACTTCTTCTAACTGATCTTTCTACAGGGTGATTTGTTTGTAGCTGAACTATCTACAAGGTAATTTCTTCTATCTGATCTCTCTACAGGGAGATTTGTTTGTAGCTGAACTATCTACAAGGCAACTTCTTCTAGCTGATCTCTCTACAGGGTGATTTGTTCGTAGCTGAATTCTGTACAGGTGATTTGTTTGCAGCTGAGCTCTTTACAGAATGGTTTCTTTGTAGCTGAACTCTCTACAAAGTAACTTCTTCTAACTGATCTTTCTACAGGGTGATTTGTTTGTAGCTGAACTATCTACAAGGTAATTTCTTCTAGCTGATCTCTCTACAGGGTGATTTGTTTGTAGCTGAATTCTGTACAGGTGATTTGTTTGCAGCTGAGCTCTTTACAGAATGGTTTCTTTGTAGCTGAACTCTCTAAAAGGTAACTTCTTCTAACTGATCTTTCTACAGGGCAATTTGTTTGTGGCAGAATTTTATACAGGGTGATTTCTTTGCAGCTGAACTCTCTACATGGTGGTTTCTTTGTAGCTGAACTCTCTACAAGGTAATTTCTTCTAGCTGATCTCTCTACAGGGTGATTTGTTTGTAGCTGAATTCTGTACAGGTGATTTGTTTGCAGCTGAGCTCTTTACAGAATAGTTTCTTTGTAGCTGAACTCTCTACAAGGTAACTTTTAGGGACCCGCCGATTATGCTCATAATTTTACCTATTATGCTATGCTGCACTGCTCAAAAATTCACCTATTATGCTTAAATTAATGCTCAATATTTACCTATTATGCTCGATTATGCTCAATGTCCATGCCTTAGTTCATATGCTTTGCTACTAGTTTAACACTGTATAGAAAGAAAAAAATGAGTGGCTGGAACACAAATAATAAATTCTTGCTGCATGCCTGCATGTAAGAGAAAAGATCGATATACTCTAATAGAACAGTCAGTTTGATGAGAGTTACTGACTGCTCTATTAGAGTATATCGATCTTATTTTGCAATTGTCATTTTTCCAGCAAGAATTTACACTATCGTACAAATATTTAACCTATTATGCTGGCATTATGCTCAATGCTTTTAGGTACCTATTATGCTCAAAATTATGCCAGCATAATCGGCAGGTCCCTAGTAACTTTTCTAGCTGATGTCTCTACAAGGTGGCTAGTTTGTAGCTGAACTCTCTACATGGTGGTTTCTTTGTAACTGAACTTTCTACAAGGTGACTTCTTCTAGCTGATTTTTCAATAGGGTGATTTGTTTGTAGCTTCACTCTCTACAAGGTAACTTCTTCTAGCTGATCTCTCTACAGGGAGATTTGTTTGTAGCTGAACTCTCTACAGGTGATTTGTTTGAAGCTGAACTTTCTAAATGATGGTTTCTTTGTAGCTGAACTCTCTACAAGTTAACTTCTTCTAGCTGATCTCTCTACAGGGTGATTTGTTTGCAGCTGAGCTCTTTACAGAATGGTTTCTTTGTAACTGAACTTTCTACAAGGTGACTTCTACAAGCTGATTTTTCAATAGGGTGATTTGTTTGTAGCTTCACTCTCTACAAGGTAATTTCTTCTAGCTGATCTCTCTACAGGGTGATTTGTTTGTAGCTGAATTCTGTACAGGTGATTTGTTTGCAGCTGAGCTCTTTACAGAATGGTTTCTTTGTAGCTGAACTCTCTAAAACGTAACTTCTTCTAACTGATCTTTCTACAGGGCAATTTGTTTGTGGCAGAATTTTCTACAGGGTGATTTCTTTGCAGTTGAACTCTCTACATGGTGGTTTCTTTGTAGCTGAACTCTCTACAAGGTAACTTCTTCTAGCTGATCTCTCTACAGGGTGGTTTCTTTGTAGCTGAACTCTCTAAAAGGTAACTTCATCTAACTGATCTTTCTACAGGGCAATTTGTTTGTGGCTGTATTTTCTACAGGGTGATTTCTTTGCAGCTGAACTCTCTACAAAGTAATTTCTTCTAGCTGATCTCTCTACAGGGTGATTTGTTTGTAGCTGAATTCTGTACAGGTGATTTGTTTGCAGCTGAGCTCTTTACAGAATGGTTTCTTTGTAGCTGAACTCTCTACAAGGTAACTTCTTCTAACTGATCTTTCTACAGGGCAATTTGTTCGTGGCAGAATTTTATACAGGGTGATTTCTTTGCAGCTGAACTCTCTACATGGTGGTTTCTTTGTAGCTGAACTCTCTACAAGGTAACTTCTTCTAGCTGATCTCTATACAGGGTGATTTGTTTGTAGCTGAACTCTCTACAAGTTAACTTCTTCTAGCTGATCTCTCTACATGGTGATTTGTTTGTAGCTGAATTCTATATAGGTGATTTGTTTGCAGCTGAGCTCTTTAAATAATGGTTTCTTTGTAGCTGAACTCTCTCAAGGTAACTTCTTCTAGCTGATGTCTTTACAGGGTCACTAGTTTGTAGCTGAATTCTCTACATGGTGGTTTCTTTGTAACTGAACTCTCTACAAGGTAACTTTTTCTAGCTCATCTTTCTACAGGGTGATTTATTTGTAGCTGAATTCTTTACAGGTGATTTGTTTGCAGCTGAGCTCTTTAAAGAATGGTTTCTTTGTAGCTGAACTATTTACAAGGTAACTTCTTCTAGCTGAAGTCTCTACAAGATCACTAGTTTGTAGCTGAGCTCTCTGCATGGTGGATTTTTTTGTAACTGAACTCTCTACAAGGCGACCTCTTCTAGCTGATCTTTCTACAGGGTGATTTGTTTGAAGCTGAACTCTCTACAAGGTAACTTCTTCTAGCTGATCTCTCTACAGGGAGATTTGTTTGTAGCTGAACTCTCTACATGATGGTTTCTTTGTAGCTGAACTCTCTACAAGGTAACTTCTAGCTAATCTCTCTACAGGGAGATTTGTTTGTAGCTGATCTTTCTACAGGGTGATTTGTTTGAAGCTGAACTCTCTACAAGGTAACTTCTTCTAGCTGATCTCTCTACAGGGAGATTTGTTTGTAGCTGAACTCTCTACATGATGGTTTCTTTGTAGCTGAACTATCAACAAGGTAACTTCTTCTAGCTGATCTCTCTACAGTGTGATTTGTTTGTAGCTGAATTCTGTACAGGTGATTTGTTTGCAGCTGAGCTCTTTACAGAATGGTTTCTATGTAGCTGAACTCTTTACAAGGTAACTTCTTCTAGCTGATGTCTCTACAGGGTCACTAGTTTGTAAATGAATTCTCTACATGGTGGTTTCTTTGTAACTGAACTCTCTACGAGGTAACTTCTTCTAGCTGATCTTTCTATAGGGTGACTTGTTTGTAAACGAATTCTCTACATGGTGGTTTCTTTGTATCTGAACTCTCTACGTTGTTGTTTCTTTGTAGCTGAACTCTACAAGGTGATTTCTTCTAGCTGAATTATCTCTTTCTATAGTTGCATGAATTCCCTACAAGATAACTTCTTCTAGTTGATCTCTCTACAGGGTGAATTGTTTGTGGCTGATCTCTCTACAGGGTGACTTGTTTGTAGCTGATCTCTATACAGGTTACTTGTTTCTAGCTGATCTCTTGAATTCTCTTCTGGTGACTGCTCTATTAGGATGACTGCTCTATTAGGATGACTGCTCTATTAGAGTATCTCGATCTCGCACTTGCTACACTAAGTTGGATTTCGTGTTATAACTCCGTGGTTTTAAGTCTGATTCTTCTACACCATTGAAGAGCCTTTCTAAGATGATAACTCCATCTGTACAGCGATTTTCAAAGCATTACCCCAAGCGGTTTACCTGGTAGGCGTGGCAAGCAGTCGTTTTTTATTAGCTAATCTCGATTGCGTAATTGTTACACACTGTTGGTTTTTTCGTTGTATCTTCCTGGTTTTTAGCTCGATTTCTTTCAAACCACAAAAGGTTTGAGGTTCAATAGTTAACCTATTCACCCACCGATTTTCAGCTTCTTCCCATACGCGGTTTACCCTGTAGGCGTGACAACATATTGGTGTTATTTTTCGTGAATAATCGCTCATAACTCTTTGCCTGTTTATCGTATTCCAGCCAAAGTTGGTACCAAGATGCGCCTTTATATCCCCCTTCTGTGTGCCAAATTTCAAGGCAATAGGATATGGCGTGCGAGTTTTATAGCAGTTTTTGTAAGTGTGCGACAAGAAAAAGAAAAATAATAAGAAGAAAAAAAACGAAGAAACTGAGCCAATTTTTGAAGTCGCATATCTCGGGAACGCGCGAAGCGATTTCACTCAAATTTGGAATGTGGAGTGCTGCAGTTGGGGGGCATGTCCACAGCAAAAATTGTCTTGTTTCATCAAGGAAGCACAGAGCTACGGAGGTGCGAAAATTGCGTTTTCTTTCTTCCTGTCAATATACTCACGGGTGTTACGCGCCGGCTTCTTGGGCCGCACGACACACTACCGTGTGTCTTGATATATGGCATGTGGCAGGCTGCTGATGAATCACCAAGATGACGAGTCTATAGGTAAAGCTTTGTCAGTGCTGTCTGCCAATATTAAGCAAGCTTTTCCAAGGTATGAAATGACAAGAGCTCATAAGGAAATCCTTTTAGATTTTGCAGAGGGAGAGGCTAATGCCTTTTGAGAATCCTTTGGTATGGAAATCAACAATATACTGCGTGGTTGTTCAGTACAATTTATAAGATCTGCTATGAGAATAGCAAAAATTGTCAACCCTTCTACACATTCATTGGGGTATCAAATGTTCATGTCAGTTGCAAAACTAATACCTGATAATCCATCAAAGGATAAAGTACAATTAGCCTTCAGTGTTCTATCAGGATCTGAACTGTCCACAAAATTGTCAGAAAGTTTACCACCACCCTTATGTAATGTTTCTTCAGGAGAAGTAGACACAGTAAGATGGAGTAGGGTACAGACATGGACTGACTGGTGGACACGTCCTGCAGTCTTGCAGAAATTGAGCAAAGCCTTCAGTTCTATAAACGATGATAAATGGGATAACCTACCTGGCACTAATAATCCTGTTGAGTCAATCAACAGGCAAAGTACACCAGACAACTTGAAATCTGTTATGCTTAAACCGTTAGTTGAACACTTCTACCTAGAGAGATCATCGTCAGACAGTATTGCAAATTGCTTCAGAGGTTGGAATTACTATATATTTCATATAAAACCAAAAAGCAAAAGAGAAATCATCGACCTCCCAAAGCCTCAGAAAGCAGAACTGCATTGGGAGTTCCTTCAGGCAAGAAAGTTGTTGGTCTCTGAGTAGCTGTAGAGTACTATAATTCAGATGATCAACAAACAACGAGATGGTACAAGGGAACAGTCATTTCTTATTCAGCTAGAGGATATGTAATCACCTTCGATGGTTGTTGGCCAGATGAAAACAAAACAATCCGCTCTTTAAAACAGGGTGTGGATAAGGGTGAAATAAAGCTGCTGTGACACTGCAACTTTTACGGCAATAATTTTCATTATTTAGTTTTAGTTGTTTACTTGTAAACTGATAATTCAAACAGCTGCTTTGTAGGCAATAAATTAATAGATATGTAGCCATTTTACTGCTTTATGTTATGCAAAAATTGAATCACTATTATAATCACTACTCTAATGCATGCAGGTTAGATGTTTGTGTCCCTTTTATAGATCATTTATATATATCGTTTGATCTGTTTGTTACTTGTCACTAAATCTCCATCTTTTGCTAATCAACTTCCCTCTTTTGTCTAGTTGCTCTCTGTCAAATGAATTTTGTTTATAATATCATCTCCTGGAATTCAACTTTGGAGTTGCAATGCATGAGAAAATCCATGTGGGTGGCATGACCAACAGTTCGAGTGTCAGGTATATTAATTATGAATAATACAAAAGATATTTGCTAAGTAATTATTTCAATTATAACCATTAATTATAGTAACTGCTTCATTCACCTATTTTCTTGTGGCACTTGTAACGTTTTTCTCTATGACAGACACTTTGGAACCCAGAATTATAGGCATCAGGAGGTAACACCCCATGCACATAAGGTATAGTATAACTACCAGATATGTGTGCAAGGTTATTACTAGGGTATTATAGTCTTACACCCAGACCTAGCGTGGCATTTATTTAATACAGATTTTAATGTAAGCGCAGGGTGTATTAACTAGCAATGTAATTTATTTGTTGCTGTCAACTAACTTTACTTAATTACTCACTCAGTCAAATAATGATTGACAAGCTGTTGTTAAAACAGTACAAACCAGTGAATCACTGGTCTAGTTTCAGTACAAAATCACTGCTAATAATGAATGAAACAAACTGCTTTTTTTTAAATTTATATTTACAGGGATGACAAGGCTGTTCTTCAGCTGTGCCTTGAATTGCACAATATGTTCCTGGTTTACAGTTGGGTGGCTGGAGCAATAGCGGTAAAGTTTCTTGCTGAAGGTAACAGCAGTAGCAACACCCTACTCAAGCATCGAACCTGGGACCTCTTGATCACCAGGTCGATGCCCTACCACCTGGGCTACTGCTGCTGCTGCTGCTGCTGCTAAAACAGCAAAAGACATACATAACTATACCCATACTGGTTTAGTGTTGGTCACAGTTTCTACAAAATCACATGCCCTTCACTTTATTGTCACTAGGTATATGCCAGCATTTATGACAACTTCAACACTGCACCATCTGTCTCCACAGTCTGGAAGTCGGCAAACACAATAAATTTGGTAATTTTCTCTCAAAGGTGAGGCCAAAGGTCTAGACAAATCATGGCTCCCAAGACTTAATGAAACTTCTGGTTCAAGCTATACTCCAGTCCATTGCATGCTGTGTAGGCATATGCCAATGAAAACAATCCACAGTCACATGAACTATCTTGTTGAGTTGCACTAGGGAACCAAATACCAATTGAATGGAGTGGAGTGACATATGTAAATGTTACTGTAAAGTGCTAATAACAATAAATACTTAGGTTTAAAGGAAGAAAATTCATTCCTCCTGGAGGAGACTGAGTGTGGCGCTTGGGTGGCCTGCAGTTCTAATCCTGGGGTAGGAGGGATTTTTTCCTTTCTTTGGCCCTTTTCTGTTTCACCTTATTGTTAGCTAGGTTAAGTAATCATTTGAAATCTGAACAAACTCGCAGGTTTCTTTTTCAAAACATAGAGTGTCTTGTTTTCTTACATCTTGTAAGCCTCGAACATTTGGAAAATGTAAATTAAATCATAATAGTCTCTGATTAATGATTATTAAATTTAAACCATGCTTTTCTTCTTGTGTATGTATGACTGTCAGTTTGCAAGTTCATGTTCATCAGAAGGTGGGAGTCCCTTTTAATCATGGCTGACCTTTTCTTTGATTCAATTTCTCAGAAAGTTAGGGGTTTTAGTTTTATTCACATTCACTGCATCAACTGATGGTTGTGAGACTTTGACACCCAAAACTTGACAAAATTCTTTACATGAGATTTCGACTTCAACTTGTCACACAGAACACCCACAGTCAATTGATTGTCCTGGAAACATATTGCAGTACCACATTAGTAGCTACTTCTGACATAGCTAATTTACTACTTAGGGTAGATGTACCCACTTACTAAACCTTTTGAGGAGCCAGAGGAAGGTATTATCAGTACCTATGGCAAATTTTTGTATGGACAGTCCTATATGTAGTTCTTTGCTATGTAAAAATATGTACCGTGAAAGTTGTCCTCCAGAAATTTAGGCTATCAAGACTCACGGTAGTGAGTCGCGCGGCCAGTAAAGCAGAAACGCGCGCCGCAGACAATAAATGACGCGACCACTACGTGAGGATTTTACAAGAACGAACGTTCTCAAATTTGGCCTTCCTGTAATCCACCCGTCACTTACGCTATCCCTCTGAAACTCTGGAGTTGAACTCATCGTGTCACTAGTAACTACCACACAAGCAGTGAAGCAAATCCATGCCGATTGTTTCGTGATCGAGATTGCCGACATGAAAGGGGACGTTTCATTTTTTTTTTTATTATTTTTTTTATCGCATGCGGTTAGACGCAACCGCAGGTGTATGCCTTGCGTTCCTTTGTGCATTCCGAACATTGATCGCCCTGTTATCGCTTCAGTATTCACTCAATCACCTCAAGATTCACATCATCGATTTCACCATACATGATTACCCTACAGTCGTGATTTCAGCACCAAACGAAGTTTCAGTCGTCCTCAGTCGACCTAGAGGCCAAATACAAATCCCAGATTGTTGTTTTCCGCAATACTCGCTTGGCATGTAGGGCAATGTGTCTTTAAACTGTTCTGAAAGTTTCGTTCAGATTGAAACATTTGTTTTCGAGAATGGCTAGTTTGAAATTTGAATTTAGTCGCCCCCACGTCATTTGCTCTCTAAGAATTTTACTCGGAATTTAAAGAATGACGCAGAGCACAACTGCGGTCTCTGGGTATTGATGAACTGGCGCTCTATGTAGTTAATCAGTACATATAGCCACCAAGAAGTGTGCTGCCATAGATTATAGTCCATAGATATAGCTAATCTATGGTGCTGCATACCATCCTTCGTTTTGAAATTAGTCGCCCCCACATAATTTGTCCTCTAAGGGCGCGGCTTAAAGAATGACACAAGAGTACAACTGCGGTTACCAGTTGTTGACACAAGCTGTGAGTAATTAGCACATGTAGCTAGCTTAAAAGGAAGTGTGCAAAATCGCCTAATACAATTGTCACCATGCATTATTGCATTTTATAGCACCCCCACACAAAATTACACATGTAATTACAACATACAGAGGAGACACATGAATACCAAACACTTTTCACAACAATAATGTAAGAATTGTACAATAATGACTGTAATATAACTGCTATGCAAATGTTTTCCAGTGGCCCGCCATGGTAGCAAGTCTCACATGACGGCATGTATATTCATCCAAACACAATGGGAGTAACGAGTGAGTATGATGACAACAAGTTGGTATGACTCCATTTGTAGAATCCAGATGAGTGGGTGTGGCTCCAGTATGTCTAAACGGTTAACAAACATTCCTGTTATAAATACGTGCTAGAGTTGCAATATAATAGTATAGTATTTAAATGCAATAATACATAGTCTCCATTGCATCACTATCAAACGACACTAAGTGGAGGATATTGTTGCATCTCTAGTATGTACACTCTATCAGTACAACCTATCTTAATGGCCACTAGTATAGAAAGACAACCACTCTTGAAAAGCCAATTCCAATTGAGAATTTATACACTGTTACCTGCTGAATGAGTGAAGGTGGCAATAAACAAGTTCCACCGTAATTTATACACGTGATCTGATCCTGTATATTCTGTCAGTGGATGAAATCCACTTGGCCAGGACAAAATGTGACTCAAGTGCCCTGGATGATCCATACTCAACCAACTTATGACCCAGTGGCACAATGGAACTGACTATTTATAGAGAATACAATTACATTTATTTCTAAGATGTGTGGATGTGTGGACACATTACAACACATTACATGTACATACAAGACACGCTACGTACTGTTTTAGCATTTCAAGTCACCACATTATACACGTACCAGTCAACAATGCTTCATAGTGCCCATCAGTAAACCTGAAGAAAAGTTACGAAAAATAAAAATTCACATAAGTACAATGAAACCTCATTAATATGGCAGGCTGTGGGACCAAAAAATTTGGCCTGAATAACAAGGTGGCCTTATTAATGAGGTCATAAGTAATGCTTAGCTATATTTGGGACCTACTAGAGGTGGCCAATATAATGAGGTGGTCTTATTAAAGAGGTGGCCACTAAGTGAGGTTTCACTGTACATATAGTTCACAATATTGTGAACAATATTAATGGTTAACAATATACACTGAAACCTGCAGGTCACTTCTTGTGGAAGATTGCTCTCTACACAAAATGACATTCAGAGATTGTATTTAGATGGATGATACAGTAACGCATTGTGACTTCAATACTCGTGATGTGTCACTGCTAGGCAGCAACCATATACACGGCACTGCCACATCGCACTTGCTCGCACACACAATTTTGCTAACGATTTTACAAATTGATAATTAAGGGGTGTGGCAACTAGCTGTTTCCCTTCTGTACAAGTGGCCACCAAGACAGGTCCACTGTGGATGAAAGCCAGGCATTAGATATTTGGTATTTCATGTGTTGAAGACATTCCAGGGCTTCTGGTAGTCTCAAATCTCACCACAGTTTAACTCAGGCAGTGTTGTGGTCACCACTAAACTACTGGAATGCTGTGTTATGTTCATCTTATGCTTGGCTACTATATTGTAGAACTGAAATGGATACTCTGAAAAATATATCCTATGGATAATGACTTCATCACTTTCTTCATCAGGAGCTTATAAGGACCAACAGTGAAACTTTTTACACTTGGGGCTGACAGTCAACTGCCTATGTCTGAAGCAGTGCTTTTGGTGCTCTAACAGATTGGCTGCCCCCTTGCTGCCAGCACTCACTGTCTCATACGCTGTCATACACTAAATCCATCTCTATAGCCAGTTAGAACAGCATGCTTCTTACCTTTTTTTAAGGCCGCATAATGCAGCCACCTCTTTAAAAGGCAAGGTTAGAAAATTTTGTCCCTACGGCCTGAATAATGACCAGTTTTCACTGTACTATTAGTGATTAGTGATCATGGGGGATTATTTATTAAGATACTAAGATATACAAACGCTACAACCTCTAAATATAGCAGTAAATTTTTTACCCTGGTCCAATGTCTCATAATAATCGTGACTTCGTGAGAGACTCTACTGTGACAAATACATGTTTATCATGATATGTGCTAATCGCCTTTTTACAATTAAGTTTTACAACACAAATACATGTATAGTTAAACTCACCAATTGCGACTAAATCCCTTCAACACGAAAAGACAAATAATGAGACAACCTTGGAGACAACAGCCACACAAGCCTATTCTGGTGCGTTTATTTAGTAGTAATATAAATTTTAAAGGCGTTTATTTACAACAGGACATAATTACGCGCCCCTCTATTGTCTCTGTACATACTTGCCTTTTCTTTACTATTCTCATTTCATTTCACAAGATCTCTTGGCAGGGGCGTAGCTTCTTCACTTGAATTAGTCAATGCTTGAAGTAGATCGAGATACTCTAATAAAACAGTCACATTTCTACAAGTGCCATATTTTTATATTGTAAAGTCTGTAAGTAGCTAGTAATTTAAACTATACAATCCGATGCTAAGCAGAAGTTGTAACTATGCTAAATATTGATTGCTGTGTTCAGCGGTGGAGCAAGTAGTTGATATGAGGGGGGCTGGGCTGACCCAGACTTATTTCTATAGTTTAGTAAGGTGAGACCAAAAAAAAAAAAAAAAAAAAAAAAAAGGTCGCAACCAACTGACAAGAGCTTCCACCTCACCAGCTACCATTTCTAGCTGATAAACTACATAAAAATCCTTACATAGCTCGCTACACACTGAATACTTTATTAGAGTGACTGCTCTATTAGAGTATCTCGATCTTTATCACGGTTTTCAGCCCCACTCCAAGAAAGATAATTTCGGTGTGATATCATTCTGAGGGGGGGCTAAGCCCCCCCCCCTTTCCGCCGCCTATGGCTGTGTTACAGCTGTTTTGTGACTGCTCTAATAGAGTATCTTGATCGTTTCAATGCAGTACAAGATGAAAGGCAAAGTGTTGTTAAGGGTTTACTAGTTAAAATGGGTGTTAGTTGACTGCAGTTGCATGCCACTAACAGGGCCGTCCAGAGAAATTAGAGGGCCCAGGGAAAAGAGTTAAAGAGGGGCCCAGGGGCAAGGAAGGGTCTAGATCCTGACTGCTCTATTAGAGTATATCGATCTTTCTTTAAACAGGTATTCAAGTGGCCCCTTTCAGGCTGTGGTAGGGGGAAAAATACCCCAGTTACCCCCAATGTGGGCGGCCCTGGCCACTAAAATTACAGTTATATTTTAATATTCTGTCACTGTAATCTGGGGTTTCTGTCAAAACCATGGAAACTACTGACTCACCTACTGTTATCAACAGTGCATTGCTTATTCTAACAAAAAGTATTGAAATCCCATCCAAAAACAGCTTATAGCTGTAAAAAAAGTGCGCGTCCAAGTAAAGCAGAGTTAACTGCGACAAAAAGTAATGATATCATAATGCGGCCATGTGCGAGGTGTGCAAGTTGTAATATTAGCTAATCAGATAATACAATGTTATTGTTAAAGTGTTAATGAGAACTATGTGATGCTGCTAGTTTTGAAGTGTGTGAGCATCTTCATAAATGCCACATAAATTTAATTCTCAATAAAGCAATGTGTATAGATTCTCTGATAGTAATAAATAGTTTGAGTTTGGCCGCCTTTCCTGTATACAGCAATGCTACGAACAAAGGAAAGGTGGCCAAACTCAAACTATTTATTACTATCAGAGAATCTATACACATTGCTTTATTGAGAATTAAATTTATGTGGCATTTATGAAGATGCTCACACACTTCAAAACTAGCAGCATCACATAGTTCTCATTAACACTTTAACAATAACATTGTATTATCTGATTAGCTAATATTACAACTTGCACACCTCGCACATGGCCGCATTATGATATCATTACTTTTTGTCGCAGTTAACTCTGCTTTACTTGGACGCGCACTTTTTTTACAGCTATAAGCTGTTTTTGGATGGGATAACTATGTTACGTACATGTTAGCCAATAACACACCGAATGTTGTCACACATGCTTAACAAAATGAAATAAACTGTAATTCGGTAAGCCTTGTAAATTTTCAAATTTAATGTACATTTATAAACTGTATGCATATAAAATGACCCCCTGTTATTCTTAATTTACATTAATGACCTTCCTCTCTATCTTCAAAGTTCTAAATGTTTCTTATTTGTTGACAAGACCAAAGTTTTCAAGAGAATTAATCAACAGGAAGATACTATTCACTTACAGTTAGATCTTGACTTTCTTTCACTGTGGAGTCATGATACAGATTTAATCTTTAACACCATAAAAGTAACTACTTGAGTTTTAAATGTAAGTTTCATACTCAGTATCACCTAAATGGTTCTGATATTCCTATAAAGCAATTACAAAAGGACCTAGGAGTCCTTATATCTTCAGACCTGACATGGACCTCTTACATTTCTTACATAACTGCTAAAGCATACAAAATTTTGGGTTTACTTCGATGGACCTTTGGTAGTTCGCATAACCCTATGGCTACGAAAAAGCTCTATTTAACCTTGGTCAGGTCACAGGTGTCTTGTTCACCAGTTTGGAGGCCTCACCTATCAAAAGACATACTTTTAATAGAACAGGTTCAAAGAAGATCTACAAAATTTATATTAAATGATTATCACTCTTCTTCTTTCGATCGCCTAGTTAAACTCCAAATACTGCCACTGATGTACACCTTAGAGCTGTTAGATATTGTATTTTGCTTGAAATCTTTGAAGTCACCATCTACACATTTTAATATTCACGACTATATCACATTTGCTACAGGTCCTATTTGGTCATCAACATTCAACAAGTTAGAACACAATTACAAACTTGCCTTAAACAATGTTACCCGCCATTCATACTTTTACAGACTAACTCGGCTCTGGAACTCCGTACCCCCAATTGATTACACCCTTTCCGTTTCAACAAACAAGCAAATAATTTACAAACACCTATGGAACAATTTTATTCATCATTTCAACCCTGATAATCCCTGTACTTTTTCTTATTTGTGTCCTTGCAATACATGTGCTTATATAACTCCTGTAATTTTACATAAGTAACTTAAGTAGCTAGCTTCTATTTTCCTTTTTTTTCTGTAAGTAAAGCTTTTGTTTTCTGTTTGTAAGTAGTTAAGTAATTAATCTTATGGCTGGTAGCACAGGTTACTACCAGACCATCAGCATACACCCTTTTCTTTTTGTATCTCCTTCCTTACGTCACTTTGCCCTTGTATATGCTGTAAAGTCTAATAATAATAATAATAATGACACAAAATTATTTTTGCATTAACTTTTTACTGTCCAACAAGAAAAGCAAATTATACAGCTTTAAAATATGCAGTAAAACCACACCTCTACCTCAGTCTAACTCTAAGTCATGCTCCCCCAGGTACAGGTGTATTCTGTGATTGAATCTGGTAATAATTTCATTTAAAAAATTTAAAGCTCACCTTTCAAACACTTATGCATTAGGAATTGATATAATGGCTTCAGTTGGCACTTATGAGGAGAATTAAGGAAAAGAAGTAAAGAGAAGGAGCTACAAAAGCTTGAAGCATATAAGTCTTAAACACTCTGAGATACAAATTTACAATTTTAGGCTATGTTTTACTGTGTTGGGTACAATAGCTTTATGTTAAGTAGTTGACTACTCTAGTTATTTAGAGTATTTAACATGAAGGTTTAATATTCAATGCAAACTTTTTAATTGCATGGATACTCTCTGGCAATGCTGTACCACTAGGGACCTGTGAGAAGGCTTGAAGACTGTAAATACAGGTAGTCAGAAACATGTCACTACAACATAAAGAATGCAAAAAAATTCCTACATTCAGTGGTGACTTACAATTGATCCCCAGCAATGTGTAGGCAGTTACAAAGGAACCACATTCAACCTGTATATACTTAAGCATCAAATTCTTGCCAGCAAATGGTCGCTCAGTCAATCAATTTCTGGAAACCTCAGAACCCCCTATATCCACCCTTGGGATTTGAATTGATTAAGCAATCTCGTGGTCAAGTGAGTAGGGATTGTAGCAACAGAAAAAGACCTTTGAATGCAAAGGTTATGAAGGAGAGCATACATGTTTCATACTGTATACAGTGGAGCTATCCAAACACCTTGGGACCAGGGGTGGTCCTAAGTCTGAAAGTTTAAAATTTCAGTATTGTCATTTCGTAGTTCGGTTGACTGAGAATCCGGATAAGAGGAGTTCCACACACAAGGTAGCATCTCACGTGACTAGGGATCACGGCGACAGGAGTTGTCCTTTGAATGCAAAGGATGAAGTAGTCGCCAATTAACCAGCTGATTTGTTGGTTTAGCTTGTAAAGGTTAGAGGAGTATTGTGAATCTATGATCTGGAATCTATATGATCTGTAGCTATATCTTTTGAATAAAAGCACAGTCATGTCACAGTTTATACCGCAATTTTATACGTTTGTATTAAAAGGCAAATAATGCAGCAAGAATGACCAGTGTGGTATGTCTCACGTGACTAGGGATAGCGGCGACGGACGAAAACCTTTGAATGGAAAGGAAATTAGGTAGCTGCTATTCCCACAAGTCTTATTATCTTTATGAAGGAAGGTATGGCCTGTTGCAGATTTTACAGCTGGTTTATTATGCTTTTGTTAGAAAGAGATCATGGCGACCTTTGGATCCTTTACATGGAAATCCACAAGCATCGAAGTTTTGCATGTAGTCTAGAATCCGAGATTTTCTACTCAAAGGTTACTAGACAGCACTGATTACTGTACTACACATTATAGAATCTATGGTTGTAGTACTAAGCAGGGCTGGAGCCCATGGTGACACGGTGCTGGACCACTTTTCAGCTACTTGAATTTGTAGAAAAAGATCGAGATACTCTAATAGAGCAGTCATCGTAGTATACTCTAATAGAGCATTCAGTACAGATTGTAGCCACTGTTTTGATTACACTTGTTAATCAAGACACACGGTAGTGTGTCGTGCGGCCCAAGAAGCCGGCGCGTAACGCCTGTGAGTATATTGACAGGAAGAATGAAAACCGGCGCAATTTTCGCACCTCCGTAGCTCTGTGCTTCCTTGATGAAACAAGACGATTTTTGCTGTGGACATGCCCTCCAACTGCAGTACTCCACATTCCAAATCAGCTAGAAGAAGTTACCTTGTAGAGAGTTCAGCTACAAAGAAACCACCATGTAGAGAGTTCAGCTCAGTGCAAAGAAATCACCCTGTATAAAATTCTGCCACAAACAAATCACCCTGTAGAGAGATCAGTTAGAAGAAGTTACCTTGTAGATAGTTCAGCTACAAACAGATCTCCCTGTAGAGAGATCAGCTAGAAGAAATTACCTTGTAGAGAGTTCAGCTACAAAGAAACCACCATGTAGAGAGTTCAGCTGCAAAGAAATCACCCTGTAGAAAATTCAGCCACAAACAAATTGCTCTGTAGAAAGATCAGTTAGAAGAAGTTACCTTTTAGAGAGTTCAGCTACAAAGAAACCATTCTGTAAAGAGCTCAGCTACAAACAAATCACCTGTACAGAATTCAGCTACAAACAAACCACCCTGTAGAGAGATCAACTAGAAGAAGTTACCTTGTAGATTGATCAGCTACAAACAAATCTCCCTGTAGAGAGATCAGCTAGAAGAAGTTACCTTGTAGAGAGTTCAGCTACAAAGAAACCACCATGTAGAGAGTTCAGCTGCAAAGAAATCACCCTGTATAAAATTCTGCCACAAACAAATTGCCCTGTAGAAAGATCAGTTAGAAGAAGTTACCTTGTAGAGAGTTCAGCTACAAAGAAACCATTCTGTAAAGAGCTCAGCTGCAAACAAATCGCCTGTACAGAATTCAGGTACAAACAAATCACCCTGTAGAGCGATGAGCTAGAAGAAGTTACCTTGTAGATCGTTCAGCTACAAACAATTCACCCTGTAGAGAGAGCATCTAGAAGAAGTCACCTTGTAGAGTGTTCAGTTACAAAGAAACCACCATGGAGATTTCTGTAATCAATATATGTATTATATATATAATTTGTACATTTACTGATAAAATATTTAAAGTACATCTACTTCATCTTTTCTTCTTCCTGTGGTAAAAAAAGATAGGTTTAAAAAGTCCCAAAGCCGGCCATAGGCCGGCTTTGGGGTATACAAATACACTGTTAAAATTCAGGTGTACCAAAGGCACCTTTAGGGGTGTCCAGTTGCATGTTTAAAAACAACTCCCTTCAGGTGTTAGAAAAGAGTGCTGTGGTGACACTTAGAGGGTGGGAAAGAAGAGTGCTAAGGTGCTGCAAGAAATATAACACCAGAGTGTAAAAGTGCTACAAGAGGTGTAAGTCCAGGGTGTGTGGTGGGGTGCACTGTTAATTTCCAACACTTTCATGGGGGTGGATCTCCTCCTATACCTTCATTTTTATTGATGATATATTTAGGAAACACATATTATGACCTGTGAAATACAGTAATTCAACATGATTACAAGTATACTTACTTGCTTGTCTTTCTACACTTTATATGTAAGTTGCAATTTGTACTTATAACGTAACTACCAAAGAAACTTTTAATTGTGGGATTTCATTCACAGAAACACCCTTGTAGGTGCAAAGGGTGTTCCCATTACATCTCATCAATGAAATATAGTTGTATTGATTATCATAATTATACAGAAGTGCAGCACTTCATACACAGTAAACAAATTTCCTTTAACACAATGTAAAAGCATTTATGCAGCTATAGTTTGGAAAACCAATCCACATTAATGACCGAATTTGACAAAATAGGCTTACACGCACATCCACTTTATGACTTTGAAGTACCATAACTCATTCCTTATGTAGGAGTATGCCATTAGTTTCCAATTTTGAACTGGTATTTTACTATGCTATGGAAGGACTTTGTGAAAATTTTAGGCCCATAGCTTGCTGAGTAGTCAAGTTACAGTTGGTTAAAGTCAGAAAATTGGATGTGTGTAGAAGCCTTGTTTTGTCAAATCCGGTCACATATTAGAAGTTTTGAGATAAATGGTTTAGATTTAAAATTGCCAAAGCACACATATGAAATTACACCAGAGATGTATCAATTTATTACCTTTCAGATACTTGTAGTATTCCTGCCAAATAAGAAAGAAAATCAGTTAACTTTAATGAGTGAGCTAGCTGACTCACTACAGTAAAATGCATATTTGTGCATATGTGATGAATTAGGTAATGTCTTGATTGGTGTTCAGGGGCTGTTTACAGCACAGTCCACAAGTGCAGTCAGCGACTAAATGTGATATGCATGAAATGTACTTAGGTGGGGTAAGTAATATGTAGGAGATAATAGTTCACACATTTGCTATTTAATGAGGCAAATTTGAACTATCATCTCCTACACATCACATACACCACAGGAGTTCACGCTATGTACAACATGTTTGGAGCATATCGCATTCACATGACACTTTTTGTAGTTTAGGTAGAATCACAGCTGCTCACAAAGGAGTGGAAGGTGGGAGGAGTGGGAAATAAAGACTGCATTTGAAATCCAGAGATGCACGAGGTTACAGAGCTGTGCTGGCTCCTACGTGCCTGGTATATATGTAGCAAAATCAATTATCAACACAGAATAATATGTTGGGCAACTAAAATAGGCCATCCACCAATTCCTGTCAACCCAAGACAGTCAACCTTACCAAAGCCAGAAATTTCCATTAAACTTTTCACACCACCTGCACCATTAAAGCCAGCGTCAAGTAGTTTGAGCTTAAAACCATGAACTAGTATGGTTGTATGGCTATACTCTCTGGTGGTATTTGATTTTGTCTGATGTGCAATTTGTATCAGTTTTGTAAAATCTGATACTATTAATAGCTACTATTATATTTCATTTGAAACTGTAGGTGTTTATCTTGCATGATAATTCAGGGCAGGTGCTGTTGTCATGGGGCCGATAAATCACTTGGCCCATAAATAAATTGCAGTCAAGTGTTTCTGCCACACTTCTAACAGTGTTAGTTGCTGTATGCGATTACATGTACATTACACCCTATCATGAGGTGTTACACCTCTGTTTAGGGTTTCCAATGAACAATTAAGGGTGTTTACAAAATGGTAACACCCAACAAGTGTGACTATAAACCTTTTGTGATGGTTATTATTTTCAAGGGTGTTGCAACAACATCCCCTTGATTTTTAGAAAATCATAGGTGTCATGGTAGCACCTAAGTTTTAACAGTGTACAAAAAGAAATGAAATCTAATCCAAAACAGCCAAGCTGTAAAAAAAGTGTGCGGCCCTTAAAAAGGCTATGGTGAAAAAACAAGCGGCACAAAAATTCACCTGAATTGTCGTTATTAAAATTTTTTACCATTAACCTACCATCACAGCCATTTCTTGGCCGCCACCTTGGATTTCACATCTTTTTTCACCATAGCCTTTTTAAGGGCCGCGCACTTTTTTTTACAGCTTGGCTGTTTTGGATTAGATTGTCTTTACATGATTACTTTTCAAAAGTTCCAATGAGTCAACTGCATGGCATAACATTGAACTAATTGATCATGCATATCATAAATTAGCAGTTACAATAAAATAATAACCTCCATATGCCATTTCATAGCATATATTTTCAAAATTTTCCTTGAGGGAGCATGCTCCCAGTCTCCCTAGCTCGACATGCTTTGCACATGCAGTTGAGCATCGCATGAAAGAGATAATCTCTGACTCAACTATCACAACAGATCAACAAATAAGTATAGTGTGCATGACCATGACCTCCATTGCAGTCCATGGGATGGCTTGACCTATTCAATATCCCTGGAGTAAGTCAGTATTTTGTGTTGAGTATACAACTAATAATTGAAGCAGGGTCTGTAGCATTAACTAAGCTGGAGCGCTAGCAATACTTACGACATGTAGTAAAAGCTCAGAGTATTCTGAAACAATTTCCTCCATCTAACCAAGTAGTCAACCTGCAAAATTATGCTGTACTGCCCACTGATACATGAAAGTGTTTGTGAATCAGTTGAGTCAGAAGCAGACCCTCTCAATTAGCTAGGTAAATGTATATACTTTGTCTCGGTAAAAAAAATTTCCTGGCTACGCCACTGACATCTAATAGTAAGGTCTGGTAATGGAGACTCATGATCGTGTAAAGCAGAGCTGGAGATCTACTGATCTAGCGGACCAACTATAACTAATGTCTGACTCACTTAATAGGCAAACCAAAGGGCAAGCTTTGTTGAGGCCTTCAGTACTCAGACCTAGAGTTGTATATACCAATAATCGAATCGGTAATCGGTAGAAACCGATAATTAGCAATTTTTACCATAATCGGAAATCGGTTGTAATGGGCTGTGGCCAGCAGATTATTAGTCTATTCAGCTTCAGCAGCTGCAGTACCACTGGAAGGCTGGTGTCAAAGGCTCTGGTATGTACTTGGGTGATTTGTTTATGTTTTGTGGCACAAAGATAAACAGTGATGGTTCAGGCCCTAGCCATAGGCGATTCTGAGGGGGGGCCATGACCCCCCCTGTTAAAAAATAACTTTTAAAAAATCTTGGGGAAAAGTTGCTGTATAGATTGACATTGTTATTTTTAGCATTTTTCATGTTTTTAGAACAAATGTTAGGCTGTTTTCAAGCCTTTAAATTGCAAAAATCCTGCAGCTTCTGGGGATTGCACCCCCAGACCCCCCCTGAAAATTCTACTTTATACTATAGCCAAACAACAATAGTTATGCTGTTCCCTACTGGGCCCCCCTGTAGGTCAGGTCTAGAATCACCACTGGCCCTAGCCCACTTGTCTGCAGGGCCGCCCAGAGAAATTAAGGGGCCCAGGGCAAAGAATTAAAGTGGGGCCCTTGACCCAAGTTGTAAGGTGAAGACCAAAAAATAAATAAATAAAAAGGTCACAACCTACTGGCAACGACAATAACTACCCATCACCAACCATATCTCCTTATCTATAAGCTTGCTACACTGCTCCTCTGAAGAATACTGTGACTGCTCTATTAGAGTATTTAGATCTGACTGCTCTATTAGAGTATATCGATCTTTTAAACAGGTATTCAGGGGGCCCTTCATGGGGCCTCCTGGGGCCCCTTTCAGGCTGGGGCCCGGGGAGAAATGCCCCAGTTGCCCCCCCCCCCCCCCCCCCCCCTGTGGGCGGCCCTGCTTGTCTGACTAGCAACTTTGATAGAGATAAGTGTACAATTTCACAGAATTGGCTTTACTAGCTCTACTTTTAGTGGAGTGTGCACAAGTATAATTGTAGAGACCTACAATCGGGTATCGGTTAACTATCGGTAAAACAGGGTAAAAATATATCGGATATTGGTTTTCCCTAAAAAGTGGGAATCTGTACAACTCTACTCAGACCATCATTCATCGGACTTAACAAGGTGTAGATTAGTCTCAGTGCAGTATAGAATTTTACAGACCAAATTATTTTTATGATTGAGTTGCCCCTCTTCCTTCCCCATGCATCCTTCACTTGTTCCTCTTAAATTATCTCAACAGATTGAAATCACACTCTATTGAGAAAACCAATGATTAATTAGAAACACAGTTGTACATAGTTCAACATAAACACACAACCATTAATTTTATTTAACTATTTCACAATGGATGGTAATAAGGTGTGTACAAATATTACAAGTACAGAAATGTATTGTTTTGTATGTGTGTATGTGTATAAATCTACTTTTGTGAACCAGCTTCCTGAAGGCTTGAGATGTTCAGTGTGATTTGATTGCTCCTATTATTTCCAGTGGTGTAGGTAGTCGATTGTAGATTTAATAAAATAAGCTTCCTCTCTCAGGTACTCCTGTTCCAACTGTGGGTGCTCTTTAGTAGAATTCATATTCCTCTTTGCAGAGCAAAGGTTGGTTGTAGTATAATCAAATCATATATGAAAACTCCTTGAGATTTCTTGCTTGGGACAGGTGATACCTCAGTAGATAAGACCAAATTTCTGAAACCAGTGGTGTAATGATGCTGCAAGCAATACTAGGAATCTGTATCAGTAAACCTACTACACTATCATGTCTTGGCTACTGTTGAGATAACATATGCAGCAAACAATGAGGCGTGTGTGAGTGGTCTATGCCAGACTCTTTTCAGAGTATAGGTGCTTTTAATTTCTAAACATTGTGCAAGGCATTGTGTGGAGCTGTGATATGGTCTGGCTATGTGAGACTAGCCACTGTGACTTGCAAAGGTATCTAGTACATATGTAAAACATTGTGAAGTATGTAAAATCTCTACATCCCCACTGGTCACTGGTCGCGGATCCTTGCAATATTTATACCAACCACCTTTCTACTATAGGTGTTTGTCCAACTCTCCCCAATCATTTTCATAGGTACACCTCATACTGACTACTTGGCCTTTTGTATTTTCCCTCCAGTGCCTAACTGCTAAAAATTAATAAAGGTGTTTACATTGACACCACAGATTATTTGAAGTATTAAACTTTATGTTCTTTAAGAGAGTGGATACTTGCATTTACAAAATGGTTCTTTATATCAGTGACTATATAGTATGAGGCTCAGTTGTTACAAACAACAGGGGAGGATCTAGGGAGGTGCACCATGACCAAAGTAGTACAGTATAGAGCCAAGTCTGGGGTGCAGCTCCCCAGAAGCTTTAAATATTTTACATGTTTCAGGACCAAAATTTTTGATGTAGAATATCATGCTTTCTAAGTGGTCTGTATTGATCAAGAGCTGCATGTAAAGTCATGAGTTCAGCTATGAGTCTAAATTGTCATATATAAGAATGACATACAAAGGACTAAATGAATTTAATTTAAAAATAAATCCTAGGAGGCTATATAGCCACATGGGTTGGTACTGCAGATGGAAGTTTTCATGTATAGCCATAACTGTGGAATAGTGTTCAGTACATGTAGTGACTGTTCTATTAGAGTATTTGACTGACTGCTCTATTAGAATAGTGTATTGATTTTTTGGAGGAGGGTGCTCCCTGTACCATACCCCCTCTGGATCCACCACTGAATAAATACCTTATAAGATACACATGATTTGAGCTACAATACCTATACACAAACTGATTTTCAAAGTATTCTCATAAGTGGTTTACCCTGTAGGTGTGACAAAATATCAGTAATTAAAATGCAAATGACTCTGTGAATATTTATCAGATTTTGCACTAAACTTAACATGTGAATTAGTCTTAACATGTTGTCAGTTCTAGCACACAAAATTTTAAGGTATGCATTTACATTATTTTTATAATGGTTGTACGCTGTAATAAGAAAAAGAAGACAAATATAACCCCCTCCAAAGCAATTTAAAATGAAGAAATTAGGTCAAACTTGCATTTTAGGGCAAATAATGAAATTTGATATGTATAGAGGTGTAGAAGGTAGAGATGTTTACAGCATAAAAGTCATTTAACTAGGAGAATGGAGCATTTAGCCACATTTTTATGCTTGAAAATCATGTTGTCTTCCTTCCTGTCAGTATACCCACGGTGTGATGCACCTGCTTTCTTGGTAGCTCAATACACTACATTTTGTCTTGATATGACATAATTTGGTCAGTAGCCACCAGGAATTCAGCAGTCAATGGGTTATAAATTAATAGGAAATAAGCTTTCTTTGATAGGGTTTTGCCCTGGTATTTTTGTTTTTTATTTTTGAATGAGAATAATGTTTTAGTCCTAAATTAATGTATGTTAATAAGTAGTATGCTCGTATATATAATAGGACGGATGGCTGTGGTATTCAGGATTAATACTACGAGCATTATAAACAGGAAGGAGTAAGATAGTGTGAGGTGAAGCTTAGCACTATTTCCTTCCTGTTTACTTACGATATCTATTAATTGAGAATACCACAGCCATCCATTCTATTGCAAATTAATTTAATAACCATAGCAACTGTTGCTAAGCAACAGAAATTCAAAAATAACCACTGCAAACAACCAATCACACTTAGCAACCATTGCCTAGCAACTGTTGCTATGGTCTAGCAACTATTGTCAAGCAGCCATATTGTGCTATGGGGCATCTATCACTATGGTAACACTAGTTGTCAAGTCGGATTGGACATGTACTTCCAATAGACTTTATAGCCAAACAGATTAGTATTACAGATTTTTGTCAAAGGACCTTGACAAACAAGTGTGATACTAATTCTATTGGCTAATTATAGTCACTTGATGTACTTTAAAATAATACATCTATAGGTACTATTAAGAATATTATGTTGCAACCAGTTGCAGATACAGAGGGGTTGCAATGGTTTCAGCTGAAACCCCTCTGAAAATAGCATGTGCTCCAAATTTATTGACAAGTTGTCGTGTGGGCAATAAAATCACCATGAGTTATACATAGTGATAGTGTGTTATAGAAGGGCTCTGTACTGGCGAAAATCATCCTTTTGCCTTTGAAATCGCAATTACGGCACTCTACAGCAAGTTGTGGTGAGTCTTCAAGAAGATCAAAAAAAGGCTCACCTACGTGTTTAAAAAATGAGAAAGATGTTTGAAAGAAACAGACCTTATAAAGTTAGAACCACTCACATTAACATACCTAATGTCAATGTGTTTGTTGTAGAGTCAAGGAGACATGGAGATGAGAGATGATCATACTAGCACATCAAATGATGTTCCTTCTGAAGATGATGATGATAATGATTGGGAAAGAGAAGCTGATGAACTGTACCAATGGTCCCAACAACTTTCAATTGATGACTCAATTCCTATCACTCCTGGATGATAAAATATTGTAATTTGTAAATTAAAATTTTTATACAGTAACTGTGTAATTTTATCAAAATTCTTGCAGTGTTCAGTCTGACTGTTCTATTAGAGTTTTGGCAGTGTTAATGTGTTTTGCTAGGTCCTGTAATCTGGTATAATGTCTTAGTCAAATATTCTTCTGAACGTGGCCTGCTATATATACCAGTTTTATATGTCTAATATTATATAAAGTCACTGGGTACATCCTCCTCATCAGGGAAGTCACTAAAACACCACACTGAGTTGTTAACAGTTGCACTTGATCATCATGGTCCCCCAGCTACCTGACATCTGATCCTACTGGATAAGAACCATGACCTGTACATCATACCTGTGTGGAGTTTTGGTAGTACCAGCAAGATGACTAGTATTGGTTGGTTGGTTGATAACAACATTATGGTTGTTTGTAGACAAACACCAGACCAACATTGAAGTAGATTTATACGACAGGCTAGTTGCCATTTCCATAGTTGTCCTCTATTACAAGTGCCAACACATTAGATTATACACATGTACATGCAGTTACATAATTACAAATATCAATAATTTTCTTGTTAGTACTACCACTATGCATGCAGAATTGTGCAACTGCGCTGAGGCTATAATCTACACCTTGTTAAAGTCCAATGAATGAGGATGGTCTGTGTACGTACTGAAGGCCTCAACAAAGCTTTGCCTATTGCTAGGCCATTGGGTCTCCCATTAAGTGAGTCAGACATTAGGTATAAAGTTGGTCGAATCTCCGCTTTACATGAGTCTCCATTATACAACTAGACTAGACCTTACTATTAGATGTAGAACATCTACTATTTCACCTTTACATCATAGGATTTTACAGACCAAATTATTATTTTATGATTGAGTTGCCCCTCTCCCTTCTCCATACATCCTTCACTCATTCCTCTTAAATTATCTAAACAGATTGGAATCACACTCTATTGAGAAAACCAACGATTAATTAGAAACACAGTCGTACATAGTGTGTTAGGCACATAGTTCAACACAAACACATCGACCATTAATTTTAATTTATTTAGCTATTTCACAATGGATCATAATAAAGTGTGTGTACAAATATTACAAGTACAGAAATATATTGTTTTGTATGTGTGTACAAGATGTGTATATGTGTGATTTACAAAATAACACTTATACAACAGTTGATTGATACAAGTTAGTAGTTACAGTGCCAGTAGATATTAAAATGGTATAGCTATAGTCAAGTACAAAAACTAATAAAGTGTGTGCATACACATGTCACAATAATGTGTGTACAGTAATAGTGTATAGAATTAGTAGTAGTCAGTTGTGTGAAATAATAAGTGTTAGATGTTAGTAGTTGGAAAAGATTTGAACCCTTTTGTTATTATCTTCACTAACATAGATACTACCATTAGGACTAAGAGCTATACCATGAGGATATCTAAACTGACCAGCATTAGATCCACTGGAACCAAAGCAATCAATGTAGTTTCCAAACTTGCCAAAGATTGATACTCGATGATTGCTAGTGTCAGCTACTAAGATGAACCCATTAATATCAATGGCAAGACCATATGGAAAACTAAGTTGACTCCTACCAGATCCTTGTGTACCAAATTTGCCTACACAATGACCATCAAGAGTAAAAGTGACTACACAGTGATTACTATTATCAACAACAAGCAACTGATTATTTGTGTTAACTGCTACATCAGTGGGACCACTCAAGTATTCAGAACCAAAAGAGGTGCAGAATTGACCATTAGTTTGGAACACTGCAATATGTTTGTTACTATAATCAGCAACATATACTTTGTTGTTGTGTGTTGTGATACCATGTGGTCCATTGAGCTTACCATCACCATCATTACCAAACTGTAGTAGGTAATTACCATTGATACTGAACTTCTGTACTCTCTTGTTACTATACTCAGCAATGTAAAAGTAATTGTCACTATCAAAAGCAACACCACGAGGAATACTGAACTGGCCACTGCTGCTACCATTACTGCCAAACTTTTTCACTAATTCATCCTGACCATTAAATATGTAGACACAATGGTTGGAGTGATCAGCCACTACCCACATTCCATCCTTACCAAATGCAATACCCCAAGGATTTCTCATGCTACCATTACCATTTACTATCTCATCAGGCATGTTGATTCCTTGGTAATTCCTACCCACAACAGTGCTGTAAGGACTTCCCCTAATTTGCTGTCCATTTATGGACACAGACAATTTAGCATCTCCAACATCTCCAGCTACAAAAGAAGCCACATAACTACCATCATTGTTATCCTTCACCTTCCTAACGGTGACATTGCTTCTAACTGATTTTAACTCTGCCAATATATGATGACCTCCCTTTGTGCACTTTTCACCCTTACAATTTCGTGTTTGGATGGTGAAATCTACCTTGGTGTTATAACCTATGTTATGAGGAAGATCAACCACTTCTGAAGTATGTGGATGTGCAGAAGTAAACAGATGACCTAGCAGTAGATTAGGATTGTCGACAGGTACAAATTGAATTGAGTCAGTTTCAACAGGTAGAGTGTTCAGTGTTTTGTACTTGTCACTAACCTCCTTCATGCTTTTCTCTATATCTTCTTTCTTTTTGGACAATGCTTTACAGTCAGGAATCTTCTCTAGTTTCTTCATATTTGCCAGTTGATCTTGTACTGATTTTATGTCTTCCAGTTGTGCAGTCAATGCTATCTCCTTCAGTGACAATTCATCTTGTAATTGCTTCTTGAGTTGTTGATGGTGTTCATTTAGTTTAGTAAGTTGCTCAGTGTAACACTTGTCAATCATCTCATTAACCTCTGTGACTTGTTTCAGTATCTTGTGTTTCATACTGATTAAGTTCTTCTCAGCCTTGGACAATCTTTCACTCATTGTCTCAACTGGAGAAATCAACTTTGTCAGCTCATTTCGGTGTTTGTTAGCTGATATCACTACAGTATCATGTGTGTGTTCAACATGTTCCACCACTGAACATAACAGGCAGATCAGATGTTGACAATCTTGACAATAGTAGTCTAGTTCATTTTTGGGATGTTTTGTGCAGTAAAAGATCTTCTTTTTAGGTTGAACTCCAACATCACCAGTTGTCATAGGGAGACGTGCTTCATTCAGCTGCACAACATCATGTGTGCTGTACTTCTTGCTATGATACTTGTTGCAGTCTTCACACAGACATAAGGTACAGTTGATACACAGAGCCACAACTGGGTCATCACTACCACAATCATCACACTTCACTTCTGTTTCATCATCAGTGTCATCTTTTGCTTTGTGTCTCAGGATCTTAACAAATTTAGCACAAAGAGAACAGCTCAGGTTGTTAGCAGTGTTCTTGTTAGTCTCCTGTTTATCAGCCATTGTAGTCAGTGATTGTTGTACCTACGTTGTAAGTAAAGAATGTAACAATACTGTGTAGTGTAGTCATTAAAATACATCAAGTAGCAGTCCTGAAGTTTAAAGTAACAAATAGCTATGGTAAATTATGTATTTTAATTAAGCAGTAACTGATATGCTCACTACATGCATAGTTAGTGTACAGAAGTTGTACTGAATTGTATAAATATTAGACCAGACAATTGCTTCTCCTCCCCTACCTGCATCACTTTTCACTCTTCTACTTCAAAAATTACTGTTATCAATGTGTTTTGATGCTGGTAAGGCTGGTTATCATTTTACAGTATAGAAAACATTTCTCTGCAATTGCTGTGGCTTAGAGAATTTTCTTTAACATACACTGTTATCCTTACTTGCAAATGATCATGTATGAACGTGAATATTTTGCGCTAAAAATATAGGGTTGTTTGGGCTCGTTACAATGTGTGATCCTGATGTAAGTAGTGCTTTTAATGTCAAGTGGGTGTGGCTATATGGAGCATTCTGTTATGAGTTTTTGAAAGTCCAATTAAAATTACTGAAGTAGGATTCCAGCAATAAAACAAGAAATATCTCTATTTTAATGTGAATAACGTGCTACACTGGCCCTTGAACACGAGTCAACAAAAACTACTTGCACCACACATAGATGGGCACGTAGAATATGCTATCTATGCACCACACAAGATGCATTCTTATAAACCTCAGGGGTTTATGCTTCAGGGGCGGATATGGGGGGGGGGGGGGGGGGGTCAAAGGCCCTCCAAAAATTTTTAGCAAACCAACATCGAAATACTCTAATAGAGCAGTCACTCTAATAAAGCAGTCAGAGTATTAGAACAGTGTGTAGTGAGCTATTTAAGGATTTTTATGTACTTTATTAGCTATAAATGCGTGGTTGGTGAGGTGGGCAGCTATTGTCAGCTGGCTGTGACCTTTCTTTTTTGGTCCCACCCTATCAAACCAGAGACAATGCAATGGCGGATCCAGGATGGGGCATTTGGGGCAAATGCCCCCCCCCCCCCCCCCCCTCCCTTCAAGAAATTGCATACAAGATCGAGATACTCTAATAGAGCAGTTGATTACTCTAATAAAGCAGTCACAATGTTCATGAGGCAGTGTAGCTTACCTATGAAGCTATAAATAGGATTTTATTTTACATAACAGACGTGATATATTTGGTAAAGGATAACTAGCTATTATTATTGTGACTTTTTTTTTTTGGTCTTCAACTGTTTTTCAGCAAGGTGCCCCCCCCCCCCTCTTTCCAAACTCTGGATTCGCCCCTGCAATGTAGTGCCTCAGTTCATTTTTGACCCCCCCTTTTCCATAAGTCTGGATCCGCCCCTGTGCTTCTATCAATGTATTGCCCCACCACCCCTCAGACATAAGTGGGGCTTTACAAGGGGAATTGACGCGAAAATACTGCCCCACTGGGGCATTTGACGATGGTTCATTAAGCGCCCAAGTAAGGTAAATGCGGGTATTTCCGGACAGCGCACAATTCCGGACACTTCGTGTATAGCACCCAAGAATGAATCAACTAGAACACACTTTTCGATTTTTATAATCCCTATAAGAATAGCTATTCACAGCAGAAATTTCAAGGCAATCCGTTGTTTCGTTCCTCGGCTAGCTTGATAAAGGTACCAAAGTGTCCGGAATTGTACGCTGTCCGGAAATACCCGCATTTACCTTATTTTTTGTTGTATAACTTTCTATGCTATGTCAAATCCCGAGTAAATCACCATGTTGCAACTGTGGCCAACAGTGCATGGGGATTTGACACGATAGGTTTTCCCTACTATGGGGCATTTGACTTTCGGCTGTGTCAAATATGCTCGGGAGGGGGGGTAGTGGGGCAATACATTGATAGCTAGGTGCATCAGTTATAAATCTATGCTTTCAGCTTAACACAAAAGCACTACAAAATGCTTACTAGCTCGTGACTCAAACAAGTCTGAATCGGTTTTCGCTCAAAGGTCACTCCGAAACTGATAATATTTGTAAATACCACAATCACTGCTAAACAAACACACCCTTACTCGCGACGTGTGCTTCAACCTCCATGCGCCAAGTAAATTTCATTGCCAATGTTGGCCCCCACTCTTTGGTCCGTTCCACTACCCCTATAGTTTAAGTAATATCTTAAGAACAGTGATTCTCGATTCTGCTACTATTTGGGAGCATGTAGACAAACAACAAACTTATCAATACTAATGTACTCCACTGATACAAGGATATGGTTCTCTGTAAGCTTCGCAAGCTTCAAAACCGTCAAAGGTTTTGTAACCTTAGAAGGTGGTTTTGCCCTCCAAAGCTCCGTAACCATGGATACTGGTGTGTCTAATCAGTCAAGTGCTTACTTCTATACTTAGTCATAGTTCCAGTGATCACCAATTGCTTCATCTTAGCAGAATATCGTCATATTACAGGACCTCTACTGTGAGGATATAAGTTGTAGGGGTACTTTACCAATGCTAACCTCATGACTTCACTAAAATTTCATAATATTTCACAACAAAAAGGTGAACCTACTTTATAATTATGACAGGTGTCATTACTTCTTGCAAACATAATGTACACAACTTTAATGAATTTCCTGTCACTATGTTTGTTCTATTGTGTAGTTGTTCACATTTTTGATGCCCTCACTGGTAAGGCACTGGGTACATTCTCCTCATCAGGGAAGTCACTAAAACACCACACTGAGTTATTGACAGTTGCACTTGATCATCGTGGTCCCCCAACTACCTGACAACTGATCCTACTGGATAAGAACCACGACCTCTACATCACACCTGTGAGGAGCTTTGGTAGTACCAGCAAGATGACTAGTATTGGTTGGTTGATAACATTATTGTTGTATGTACACAATTTGCACACCAGACAAACATCAAACAACCTTATAGCTAGTTGTCATTTCCATAGTAATGATCACTTCTGCACTATACATGCATAATTGTGTTACACCTTGCTGGAGTCCTCATGAGTGATGGTCTGGGTACTTGATATAAAATGCCAGACAGCATGTTGCCCACGTCAATTATATTTTTGGTGTTGCCCCCAAAACTGACACAGATTGTACAGTATGTCCAAAAGTGATAGGAAGACAAACATGTTGGAGATAATTTGCTGATTCTTTCTATCCCTTTTAGTATTAACTCCAAACTAGGTGTAAGGGCTCAGCGTGCTGGCATGAAAGTTCCTAACAGCAGCCAATTGCAAGTACAGTGGATTGTCACTAATCCGAACTCCAGTAATCCAAACACTTGCTAATCTAAACAGTAGAAGTGACTGTTCTATTAGAGTATTTTGTCAACAAGTGTATGTTCTATTAGAGTAGTTGAACTAGGCTCTGTATATAAACAATGGTTCACTAATCCGAACAAATTCACTAAGAGTTTTGAGAACAGAGCTGTTCAAATTATTGAGGGTACACTGTTCACTTTTGTAGATTGATGGGAGAGATCACCTTCTGACTGGCAAACATTATCAGTGTATCCTGTGATGTAAGAACAGCTTGTCTTGAGGCTTCTGGATACACAGGAAGCTTGTGTCCTGCTTGGTAAACCTCATGGTGGTGCTGGCCAAGTCTTTTTTAAACCAGCTTCCTGAAGGCTTAAGATGTCCAGTCTGATTTGATTGCTCCTACTATCTCCAGTGGTGTAGGTAGTCGATTGGCCTGAGTTGAAAAAAATAAGGTTCCTCTCTCAGGTACTCCTGTTCCAACTGTGGGTGTTCTTTAGTAGAATTCATATTCCTCTTTGCAGAGTAAAGGTTGGTTGTAGTGTAATCAAATCATATACAAAAACTCCTTGAGATCTCTTACCTGGGACGGGTGATGCCTCAGTAGATAAGACCAAGTTGCTGAAACCAGTGGTGTAATGATGCTGCAAGCAATACTAGGAATCTGTATCAGTAAACCTACTACACTATCATGTCTTGGCTACTGTTGAGATGACATATTCAGCAATCAATAAGATGTGCATGAGTGGTCTATGCCAGACTCATTTCAGAGTATAGGTGCTTTTAATTTCTAGACATTGTGCAAGGCATTGTGTGTGGAGCTGTGATGTGGTCTGGCTATGTGAGACTAGCCACTGTGACTTGCAAAGGTATCTAGTACATATGTAAAACATTGTGAAGTATGTAAAATCTCTACATCCCCACTGGTCACTGGTCCCGGATCCTTGCAATATTTATACCAACCACCTTTCTATTGTAGGTGTTTGTCCAACTCTCCCCAATCATTTTCATAGGTACACCTCATACTGACTGCATAGCCTTTTGTATTTTCCCTCCAGTGCCTAACTGCTAAAAATTAGTGAAGGTGTTTACATTGACACCACAAATTATTTGAAGTATTAAACTTTATGTTCTTATGTAAGAGAGTGGATACTTGCACTTACAAAATGGTCATTTAGCTACAGTGACTATATACTTCTTAACAATTGATTGTGCAGTATCACCAGTATGAGGCTCAGTTGTTGCAAACAACAGGGGCGGATCCAAGGGGGTGCACCATGACCAGAGTAGTAGGGTATAAAGCAAAGGGTCTGGGGGTTGCAGCCACCCAAAAACTTAATACTTTATATGTTTCAGGACCAAAATTTTTGATGTAGAATATCATGCATTCTAAGTGGTCTGTTTTGATCAAGAGTTGCATGTAGAGTCATGAGTTCAGCTATGAGTCTAAATTGTCATACAAAAATTACATAAAAAGTACTGAGTAAATTTAAGTTGGAAAAAAAATCCTAACAGGCTATATAGCCACATGGGTTGGTGCTGCAGATGGAAGTTTTCATACGTAGCCATAACTGTGGAATAGTGTTCAGTACATCTAGTGACTGTTCTATTAGAGTATTTGACTGACTGCTCTATTAGAGTAGTGTATTGATATTTTTGGAGGAGGGTGCTCCTGTACCTCTCTGGTTTCACCACTGAACAAATACCTTATAAGGTACACATGATTTGAGCTACAATACCTATACACAAACTGATTTTCAAAATATTCCCATAAGTGATTTATCCTGTAGGTGTGACATTTGTCTTTAAAAGCAAATGATTGTCCATGACCCTGCAAATATTTATCAGATTTTGCACTAAACTTAGCATGTGAATTAGTCTTAACATGTTGTCAGTTCTTGTACACAACATTTTAAGGTTATAAAACTATGCGTTTGCATTTTATAATGGTTGTACAACTGTAGCTAGTAAGGAAAAGAAGATAAATACAAGCCCTCCTCCCCCAAAGGAATTTAAAATGAAGAAACTAGGCCAAGTCCTTATTTTAGGGCAAATATTGAAACTTGGAGTGTTTACAGTATAAAACTAGGAGAATGGAGCATTTAGCCACATTTGTGTGCTTGAAAATCATGTTTTCTTTCTTCCTGTTAGTATACCCACAGTGTGATGCACCTGCTTTCTTGGCAGCACGACACACTACCGTGTGTCTTGATATGACATAATTTGGTCAGTAGCCGCCAGGAATTCAGCAGTCAATGGGATAAATCAATAGGAAATAAGCTTTCTTGTCAGAATTTTGCTCTGGAAATTTATGTACTTTTGAACGAGAAGAATATTTTAGTTCCAAATTACACTGCTTGAAGTTTCTTAGTTCACTAGAGTGGTGTATCCCCAGTATATGGAACAGTTAATTGTTTGTTATTTTAGTAGTTTTTCAGTAAACCCGCATTCACTGATGTTATACTGAGACTTTAAAATTTAGTAAAACAATTATGTTCCACGTACTAAAAGTTACTGATATTTTACTATCAATATAGCTGGGTACTACTACAGTAAAGCAACTTGACAAATTAGTAAACTAAGAACCTTCAAGCAGTGTTAATGTATGTTAATAAGTAGTATGCTTGTATATATAATAGGATGGATAGCTGTGGTATTCAGGATTAATACTATGAGCATTGTAAACAGGAAGGAGTAAAATAGTACGAGCACTATCTCCTTCCTGTTTACAATATAAGAACTATTAATCCTGAACACCACAGCCATCCGCCCTATTGCAAATTAATTTGACAACCATAGCAACTGTAGGTTACAATGTAACAGAAATTCAAAAACTTACCACTGCAAACAACCAATCACACTTAGTAATCATTGCCTAGCAACTGTTGCTATGGTCTAGCAACCGTTGCCAAGCTGCTATATTGTTGCTATGGGGCATATATCAGTCAAGTAAGAGTACACTTGTTATGATCAGAAACTATTAGAACTATTAAATTTGTAGATCACCACCAAAGCATTTTGGACGTGCTGTGTCTGCTTCCAGAGAGTCTTCAAGAAGGTTCAACTATGTGTTAAAAAATGAGACAGATGTTTGAAAGAAACAGACCTTGTAAAGGTAGAACCATTTACATTAACATACCTGATGTCAATGTGTTTGTTGTAGAGTCAAGGAGGCATGGAGATGAGAGACAATCATACTAGCACATCAAATGATGTTCCTTCTGAAGATGATGATGATGATGATGATTTGGAAAGAGAAGCTGATGAACTGTACCAATGGTCCCAACAATTTTCTATTGAATCAATGATGACTCAGTTTCTGTCACTTATGGATAATAATAATAATTATTGTAATTTGTACAATTTAAATTTTTATACAATAACTGTATAATTTTATTGAAATGCTTACAGTGTTGAGTCTGATTGCTCTATTAGAGTATTTGGCAGTATTAATGTGTTTTGCTAGTCTGGTATAATGTCTTCTGAGTGTGGTCTGCTGTATACACCAGTTTTATATGTCTAATATTACATTGAGCCACTGGGTACATCCTCATCAGGGAAGTCGTGTAAGAAGAAAATATCCTGACTGCCTGGCAGACTCCTGTCAGCGTTTGAGCGTTAATCGGATGGCTGCAGGTTCGAGGCTGCCCAGGTCCAGTCATGGATTTTTTCTTCTTTCTCCTACTTTTCAAGCATTCTTAATGCAGTTAATATGAACATCTTAGGCCTTATAGGCCTTTATAAGGCCTTCTGGTATACAGGCTCTGTCTTTACCAGGTACTTTAATCATAATAAAGTCACTAAAACACCACACTGAGTTGTTGACAATTGCACTTGATCATCATGGTCCCCCAGCTACGTACCCGACAACTGATCCTACTGGATAAGAACTGTGACCTCTGCATCACACCTGTGAGGAGCTTTGGTAGTACCAGCAAGATGACTAGTATTGGTTGGTTGATATAAACATGGTTTGTTTGTAGTTTGTACACAATTATATACACACCAGACCAACATTGAAGTAGATTTATACGACAGGCTAGTTGCCATTTCCATAGTTGTCCTCTATTACAAGTTCCAGCACATTAGATTATACACATGTACAGTTGTATACAAATATCAATAATTTTCTTGTTAGTACTACCACTATGCATGCAGAAAATTGCAACTACACTGAGGCAAATCTACACCTTGTTAAAATCCAGTGAACAATGGTCTGGGTATTGAAGGCCTCAACAAAGCTTTGCCCATTGCCGGGCCATTGGTTTTCCTGTTAACAAGTCAGACATTAGGTATATATAGTTGGTGATCTGCTTTACATGAGTCTCCATTATACAACTATATAGACTAGACCTTATAGAACATCACATTTACATCATAGGATTTTACAGATCAAACTATTATTTTTATGATTGAGTTGTTCCTCTCCCTTCCCCATGCATCCTTCACTTGTTCCTCTTAAATTATCTAAACAGATTGAAATCACACTCTATTGAGAAAACCAAAGATTAATTAGAAACACAGTTGTACATAGTGTGTTAGTACATAGTTCAACACAAACACATCAACCATTAATTTTATTTAAATATTTCACAATGGATGGTGTGTGTACAAATATTACAAGTACAGAAATGTATTGTTTTGTATGTGTGTACAAGATGTGTATATGTGTGATTTACAAAATAACATTTATACAATTGATACAAGTTAGTAGTTACAGTGCTAGTAGATATTACAATGGTATAGCTATATATAGTCAAGTACAAAAATTAATAAAGTGTGTGTATACACATGTCACAATAATGTGTGTACAGTAATAGTGTATAGAATTAGTAGTCAGTTGTGTGAAATAATAGAAGTACTAGATGTTAGTATATGTGACCGGGCCTGCGAAAACAGGACATGTGGGCACAAACTACACCCCGTCACTTTACAGGTCATATCTTAGTATTGGAACAGAATATTTGCATTCTGTAACTTGCATCCTAAAGCCAATTAAATGTTTACTAAGAGCTGAAAACTGCATTGCTATAGCATTATGGTACAAAAAGTTATAAATGGTGAAAGTTTGTAAAAGTAGGCAAAAATCATGTGCCCACATGCCCTATTTTTGCAGGCCCAGTCACATATATAGTTGGAAAAGACTTGAACTCTTTTGTTATCACTGTCACTAACATAGATGCTACCATTAGAACTAAGAGCTATTCCCCAAGGGTTACTAAACTGACCAGCATTAGATCCATTGGAACCAAAATTATCAATGTAGTTTCCAAACTTGTCAAAGATTGATACTCGATGATTGCTAGAGTCAGCTACTAAGATAAATCCATTAATATCAATGGCAAGACCACGTGGATAACTAAACTGACCCCTACCAGATCCTTGTGTACCAAATTTGTCTATATAATGACCATCAAGAGTAAAAGTTACTACACATTGTTTACTACAATCAACAACAAGCAACTGATTATTTGCATTAACTGTTACATCATAGGGATGACTCAAGTGCTCAGAACCAAAAGAGGTGCAGAATTGACCATTAGTTTGGAACACTACAATACGTTTGTTTTGATCATCAGCAACATATACTTTGTTGTTGTGTGTTGTGATACCTTCTGCTGATTTGAGCTTACCATCACCATCATTACCAAACTGTAGCAGGTAATTACCATTGATACTGAACTTCTGTACTCTGTTGTTACCACCATCAACAATGTAAAAGTGATTGTCACTATCAAAAGCAACACCACGAGGACTACTGAACTGGCCACTGCTGCTACCATTACTGCCAAACTTTTTCACTAATTCATCCTGACCATTAAATATGAACACACAATGGTTGGACTGATCAGCCACTACCCACATGTCATCCTTACCAAATGCAATGCCCCGTGGCCTATTCATGCTACCATTATCACTTACTATCTCATCAGGCATATTGATTCCTTGGTAATTCCTACCCACAACAATGCTGTATGGACTTCCCCTAATTTGTTGGACACAGACAATTTAGCAGCTCCAACTTCTCCAGCTACAAAAGAAGCCATATAACTACCATCATTGTTATCCTTCACCTTCCCAATGGTGACATTGCCTGTAACTGATTTTAACTCTACCGATATGTGATGACCTCCCTTTGTGCACTTTTCACCCTTACAATTTTGTGTTTGGATGGTGAAATCTACCTTGCTGTTATAACCTATATTATGAGGAAGATCAACCACTTCTGAAGTATGTGGATGTGCAGAAGTAAACAGATGACCTAGCAGTAGATTAGGATTTTTGACAGGTACAAATTCAATGGAGTCAGTTTCAACAGGTAGAGTGTTCAGTGTTTTGTACTTGTCACTAACCTCCTTCATGCTTTTCTCTATAATATTATCTTCTTTCTTTTTGGACAACACTTTATGATTAGGAGTCTTCTCTAGACCTTCACGTTGTTTCATCATATTTGCTAGTTGATCTTGTACTGATTTTATGTCTTCCAGTTGTGTGGTTAATGTCATCCCCATAATTCATCTTGTAGTTGTTTCTTGAGTTGTTGATGATGTTCATTAAGTCTAGCAATTTGCTCTTCATGACATTTGTCAAGTAACTTCTCAATTTTTTGGCTTGATTTTCTATCTTGCCTTTCATAAGGTTGATGTCCTCTTTAGCTTTAGTCAGGCTTGTGCTCATCTCATCAACTGGAGTAATAATTTTGGTCAGCTCATTTCTGTGTTTAGAAGCTGTTGACTCCACTGTATCAAATGTGTGTCCAACATGATCCTTTGTTACACAGTAGTGAGAGATAACCTTGTCACATGTCTCACAATAGTGATCCAGTTCTTTCTTACTATGTGTAGGACGATTCTCAATGGACTGCACTGTTATAACATCATGTTCCTTATTGACGTGGTATGAATTGCAGACTTCACACAAATATTGTGTACATTTGATACACAGAGCCACAACTGGGTTATTACGACAACAATCATCACATTGTACTTCAGTTTCATCGCCTCTCACGATCTTTACAAGTTTTGTACAAAGAGAGCAACTCAGGTTGTTAACAGTGCAGTCTCCTGTATATCTGCCATTGTAGTCAGTGATTATTATATCTATAAAGTTAGTAAAGGATGTAACAACACTGTGTGCTTCATTAACAGTACAATTCATTCAAATATATTACATACATACAGAACAATATGTAACATATAGCAGTGGAGACACGGAGGCAGTCATATTTTAAAACCAAGATTGGCTCCTCCCTCCCCAAATGTTTAAGCTTTATTAATCAAGCAACAGATTTTTTGTATCAGTATTGCAAAATAACAGCTTGTAATAAATCTCACTGTATTGATAACACCTTCAAATACCAAGTACCTCATTGCAAGCATGACTCAATAAGCAGTGTGCTATTTTAGGTATTAAGAACTGCATTAATATAGCCTAAGGTTGTGTTGGAAGTAGTTTGTACTATGAAAAGTTCATGATTTCCCACTATGGCTATTATGGCAGTAACAGTTGATTTTTGGTGATTGTTACACAGAAGGCCATGCAATAATAATATAATAATAACCATGATTGGTGCGTATTTATGTAGCATGTGCTACTGGAGCCTTGTAGAACACACGCACACATACACACACCTCATAGCTCTAAAAAGCATAGCGTTTGGCTACCATTTACACAGTCATGTTAAGAAGGTCGCTGCTATCATTTACGGATTTCGGAGTGGCTATTTGTAAGGCAGACATGTATGAACCAGTGACAGATCTAGAATTTTTTAGAGGGGGTTTTAGGTACCACTCAACTTCAGCCTAGTGGTAGGTTGAAGACCAAAACAAAACAACAAAAAAAAAGGTCACAACCTCCTATTCAATGCCATAACGGTAATTTCAAAGGCAAAAGTATGAAGTTTCACTAGTAGAAAAGTCCTAATATCATACACTATTTTAAACTTGTGGTGATTTTATCACCCAATGAGTCATAAAAAAATTAGGGGTGTGCACTATTTTCAGAGGGGGTTTCAGCTGAAACCATTGTAACCCCCCTGTATCTGCCACTGTAAACAGTTTTTTTCACTATTTGTATGACAATCATGTGATTTAACATAAAATTAATGGGATAGTATACTATTCATGATTGCCAGAAAATACACGTGGCTTGTAGCGTGTAAGATTTTGTAGTTTAAATGTCACCTCAGCATTGGCACCACTGCTTGTGAATTGTTGAATGCTCCGGTGCGGGTATGCTTCAGTGTGGGGATGAATTTAAAAGCTACAAAGAACTTTGTGGTGCGATATTGGAATTTGAGCATGCGGAATTTGTGCAATTGTACATTCATCATTCCAGAACCATTGAATCAGCGTCGGCAACACACATACACCTAAGAAGAAGTTTAATGAAGACTTAGTCTACTAGGAAATAGACTTTTCGTGCCATCATGGTGGGAAAAGTTTAAGACTACTTCTTCCAGGAAAAAGCCGAACCAGAAGTAGCTATACTGATAGCTAGAAAGATATGGGTTGCCTTAGCTATTAGTTCAGGCACAGTACTGATTGAGTTAGTTACAGTATGGTCTCTGCGTTCTTGTGTAGGACTTTTAAAATGGGTTGTTTATTCAATGTTAAGGTTAGATGCAGTTGAAATGGCCAAGTTCTATTCATCATAAATCAATGGGGCCAAGCCACAACCACAGAATAAGTGAGGTAAGCTCACATATATATGCTTTGACTAGACTGAAGCATTGCTTTGTGTTACATTTAGAAGGCTTTCATTCACCATCCAAGACAACATAGACTAAGTCAACCCAGTAGTAGAGAGGCCAAAAGTATGCTTGATGTCAAGGGTAACAAGAAGATGGTGCAGCAACACTTCTTTAAAGATCTGCATAACTTGGCTTCCAAGGAGAAGAAGAAAGAAGTCGTTAATGTTGGCACACTAGTAGAAGAAATGAAAAGGGTTAACGGTGATTTTATATTTACTAGTAAAATGTGCTTTGTCTGCCGATTAAATTATTGCTCTATGTATATGCAGGTGCATTTGTGAAAGTGGCTAAAGATGACAGTGATGCTTTATCCAGTGTGTATTTTCAAACTCAAGAGTGGAAGAACACCTATGCATGGTATCCTGAATTAGTTCTTATTGATGGAACATACAAATTGAACAATCTTCGAATGCCATTATACGCTATGATGGTTGTGGATGGAAATGGAGAGAGTGAAGTGATAGCTTGGTGATGCATGAATGATAGGTCATTTAATGGATGAGTTTATTAAGCATGATGACACTTCCGACACAAAAATGTATTATGGCAGACAAAGATTTCACAGAAAGGGATATACATCTCACCCACTACTCCAAAAGAAATACCATGCTTAACACTCAAGAGGTTGGCCAATCTTTTATAAAACTGAGTGGCGGCATCACCCATTTCACCAGTGGTGATGAAAATTGAAGGAGTAAATGAGGCATTCTCTACTCATTGTTGGCATTCATGTCTCTTTTCCCTATCGTGATGCCGATATGCAGAATGGTGAAGTTGATTTGAGGGTGCACTGGGGTTAAAACTTCTGACATCAAAGTATGACCTCTCAAACTTTCCTCCCAAAAACCATTGGCTGAAATGTCAAGCCTTGCATTATCATTAGCTGCAATGTCAATCCTTGCATTATAATCATGGTTGAGTTTGAAGGGTCTCACCAGAAAGAGGCTGAAGGTGGAATTCAGTGACAACATTGTTACAGACCTCAGAGAGTAGGTTGGCAGTTATATCACGTATTTAATTATGTTTCAAAGAGGGAAACCCACCCTTTGGACAAGACAGAGCATATTCTATGGTAAAAGAGTGTTCACAAGCACAGGAAGTAGGGCAGGCAGATGGTAGCCAATGATAATGAAGTGCAATTGCATCACAAAAAGCAGTTTTATGAGGCATGAATTTATGAGACTTCAATGGAAGACAAGACAGCCAATTGGATGCACCCTTCTCCGAGCCAGCTTAACTGAGGAACACATGCTAGGAGGAAGTTCATCTAACAAATGATGGGCAATTACAAATTGAAGTTGCTGTTGATAGTGCCTACAGTGAATTCTAGACAGTAACTGAAACTGTTCTTCTATACAGTCACCAATTGCAAGTTGATGTACTTGAGTGATAATCAAGCCAACAAGATGAACATATACTTCCACAGAGCAGGAGTGCTGCTGGGATGAAACAATTGAAGGATCAAAAATACCAAGGCCCCCTAGATGCAAAACAGCTTTGGAAGGGAAGGCAAGGGGTGGTCAATACCAATAATCTTGTAGAACCAGCGGGATCTAGGTTTTTGATTGATGAAAATATACTTTGATCAATTGATTTTGGCTTAAAAATAGCCTTGATTGAACAGTTCCCAATGATAAAAATTGATTTTCACTAAATAATTTCTTTACCACTGCAGGGTGTTTGTCTTACTGCACTGATGCTTGAACCACTATAAAACCAGAGGCACAATCATTTTTAGTTTGAGAAATAATCACCATAATTTTGGGTGTGTCACAAAATTTGCATTAAAAATGTGGTATCGTAAACATAGCTATTTCTGCATGATAGGTTTGAATATTCTCATTAGCTAATTGTCATCTAGGGTTGCTGTGCTCAACAAATGTGTATAGTGGTGGGTAAAGGTCTAGCTGTATATGCTGCACAGGGTTGTTTTATTTGGTAAAAATCCAAATAATTTATGTTTGAGCTGCCCTGCCATCTGAGAAGAGAGAAGCCAGCTCTTCCTCACAGCATGGTGATGCATTTGGATGTTCACTCAGCCGGTAGTGCAGGTTTGAAATTAATCTGAGATTGTATACTATCTGGCTGGTGGCAGTGAAATATATCATGTCACTAAAAATACGAAATTCCAAGTTTGGACTGCTGTGCTGTCTGAGAAGAAAGTCAGCTCTTGCTCACAGCATGGTGATGTAATTGGATGTTCACTCAGTCTGTATTGCAAGTTTGAAATTAATCCAAGATTGTTTGCTATCTGGCTGGCGGCGATGAAATAGCTATACCCACATATTCATCACACTATTATTGGCGTAAATTTCATTGCCACCAGCCAGATAGCAAACAACCTCAGGTTCATTTCAAACTTGCAGCACATATTGGGTGAACATCACCTTTATCACCATGCTGTGAGGAAGAGTTGGCTGTTCTATCCTCAGATGAAATGCAGCCCTAAAATAAAAATTTGTATATTAATCGACGTGACAATTTTATTACCACCAGCCAGATAGCAAACAACTTCAGACTCATTTCAAACTTGCAATACAGATTGAGTGAACATCCACCTTCATTACCATGCTATGAGGAAGAGTTATCGATTCTATTCGCAGATGGCATGACAGCCCAATCATATTTTATCGATGCGACAATTTCATCCCCACCAGCCAGATAGTATACATCTCAGATTCATTTCAAACTTGCAGTACATACTGAGTGAACATCCACTTTCATCACCATGCTGTGAGGAAGACACGGTTATTCTCTTCCCAGATGGCACAACAGCCCAAACATAAATTTGTAGTTTTATCGATGCAACAATTTCATCACCACTAGTGGCTGAACCAGATAACAAACAATCACTCAAGCTTGAAGTAAAGATTGAGTGAACATCCATTTTCATCATCATGCTGTGAGGAACAGCTGGCTATTCTCTTGCCAAATGGCATGGACAGCTCAGTAAAAAATTCATTTAATCAACACAACAATTTCAGTGCCATCAGCCAGATAGCAAACAACTTCAAATTAATTTCAAACTTGCAGTATGGACTGAGTGAACATCCAATTACATTGCCATGCTGTGATGAAGAGATGGCTTTTCTTATCTTAAATGATACTGCAGCTCAACTGTAGAAATTTGAGTTTTTATCGGCATGACAATTTTGTCGATACCAGCCAGATAGCAAAGAATCTCAGATTAATTAATTTTAAAATTGCTGCATCAAATGAGCGAACGTCCACTTTCATCACCATACAGTGAGGAAGAGTTATAGTTTCTTATAACTTAGAGAAAATTTGTAGCTAGCTACATACTTTAATTACTGAATGAAGCCTGGAGGCATCCTACAATACCGTTGCCCCCAACTGTACTATGGAAGCTTATTGAGCTTTTTCATCTGGTGGTGACAACAAAATTATATCATGTCAACAAAAATTGTACTTGTAATAGAAGCTTTACAGTAGCTAACCACGGCATAAATAGAATACAAAATTTAAAGATAATAGGATTAGCTACTTATGCTCATTTCATCGCCACCAGCCAGATAGCAAACAATCCCAGAATAATTTCAAACTTGTGGTATGAATTAAGTGAGAATCCATGCTAAATTCAGTGTTATGTTGACAAAATTACGTTATGGGTTGTTGTGCCATCTGAGAAGAGAATATCCAGTACTTCCTCACAGTATGGAGATGAAGGTGGATGTTCACTCAATCTGTACTGCAAATTTGAAATGAATCGAATCTGCAAATTGGCAAGATAGAACTTACTCCAGCAACTTTCATTAGGTATCGGGCTCTTCAAGACAGTGATGGTAGTAGTAGTAGTAGTAGTAGTAGTAGTAGTAGTAGTAGCTAGTTATGTAGTTGTAGCATTAGTCTTTTGTGGCTATTTATTATTTTTACCAAAAAAAATCTGCATACTATTGTTCGCTATCTGGCTGATGACGATGAAATCATGTCAATAAAATACAAATTACCAGTATCAGTTTAAGCTATAGCTTCCATGCCATTTAACAAGAGAATAGCCACATCTTTCTCACAGCATGGTGATGTTCACTGAGTTGATGCAGCAATTTTAAAATTAATTAATCTGAGATTCTTTGCTGGTATTGACAAAATTGTCATGTCAATAAAAACGCGAATTTGTACAATTGGGCTGCAGTGCCATTTAAGAAGAGAGAAGCCATATTTCATCACAGCATGGCAATGCAATTGGATGTTCACTCAGTCCATACTGCAAGTTTGAAATTAATTTGAGGTTGTTTGCTATCTGGCTGATGGCACTGAAATTGTTGTGTTGATTAAATGAATTTTTTTACTATGTTTGGGCTGTCCATGCTGTTTGCAAGAGAATAGCCAGCTCTTCCTCACAGCATGATGATGAAAATGGATGCTCACTCAATCTTTACTTCAAGTTTGAGTGATTGTTTGTTATCTGGCTCAGCCACTAGTGGTGATGAAATTGTCATGTTGATAAAACTACAAATTTATGTTTGGGCTGTTGCACCATCTGGGAAGAGAATAGCCATGTCTTCCTCCCAGCATGGTGATGAAAGTGGATGTTCACTCAGTATGTACTGCAAGTTTGAAATGGATGTGAGATTGTATGTTATCTGGCTGGTGGAGATGAAATTGTCGCATTGATAAAAATACGTACGATTGGGCTGTTGTGTCAACTGAGAATAGAGTAGCTAACTCTTCCTTGGTGATGAAGGTGGATGTTCACTCAATCTACATTGCAATAAAATTTATGCCAATAATAGCACGTTGAATATGTGGCCAGCCAGATAGCACACAATCTCAGATTAATTTCAAACTTGCAATACGGACTGAGTGAACATCCAATTGCATCACCATGTGAGGAAGAGCTGGCTTCTCTCTTCTTGGATGGCAGGGCTGCCAAACATAAATTATTTGGATTTTACCAATCAAAGTGACCCTGAGTTGTGCAGCATATACAGCTAGCTGTGTTTATGATACCACCTTTTAATACAAATTTTTGTGACACGCCAAAGATTATGGTACTGGTGGTTGTTTTTCAAACTAAAACGATCGCGCCTATGGTTTTATAATGGTTCAAGCATCATGGTAGTAAGACAAATGCCCTGCAGTGGTAAAGAAATTATGTCAAATTTTCAAACCCTACTGATTGCTTGATAATTTAGTACATATTTTAGTTTGTAAATTCTCATTTTGTTTGTGAACTAGCTTAATCACTACTTTCTAAGATGTCTTGATCACTTGATCCAGTGCTAATTTACTTCTTTATCGCTTGATTTGATTTTGATCGGGTGATGAGAAACTACAAATAACTTTGCCTGGCTTTAGTGGCAACTTTGTATGGAACATTATAGTCATGGTTTGCAGCCAGGTTTACTAGGGTCAAATAAGTATACCGTACAGTGTAATGATTTTGACGAAATGCTTACCATTCATCAAAAATTTCCCCGTCAAAGCTCACGTGACTAGTTAATTAGGATACTTCTTGTGCAGGACATTCGTCAATATTTTCCTTGTCAATATTCAAGAGACACAGAATTCGTCAAAATTCCCCCCGTCAAATTGTTACGCTGTACGGTACCAAGTTGCTCTGCAGTTGTACTGTGGATTTTCTGTCCGTTTGAACATTGCGTACTACATAATTGAAGCACGTAGCCACTGCATAAATGAAAATTACAACATACACATGTGAGCTAAAACAATGATTATACTAATTATACAGTCAAGTTGGAAGGGAGATGCTGGACATAGTGGGGAAGGATGAATACAGGGTAAAAGGGGAAAAATGGGAACTGGTAGGTACTAGTGGATTAAATGAAGAAATGAATGGATGGTAATCAGTGGGATAGTGTGTAGCATTAAATTCAGAAGTCAGTTCGTAAACAGATAGAGCTGGTCTGGAAAGTGCTAAAGGTCTACTACTAACTGTGGGTGAATGATAAAGGGACAATTCTAATGGGTAGTGAGCTCGATAACTAGAGTGCCTCAAATCATGTGGTTGCCCATCACACAGAGTTTCAGAAGCAATTCCATCAGCAACAACTAAGGTGAGTTCACAGTATCTGGGCCGGGTGCGGAAGTGTGAAGTCTTCTGCTCTGCAACAGCAGCAATAGCCTCCTCAAGCAACTCAAATCAGTTGGCCTAATGTTCTCAGTCGTAACAGCTCCTTGAGATGATGCAAAAGTGAACTAAAAGTGTGAATCTTCAATACCAACGTCTTGAGAACCGCATCATCCCCGTCAAAAAAAATCTGCATAAATTGCACGGATTAAAATTGCAATATGCAATCAGTGTTTATTCTAGGATTTCTCCTTTGGGGGGGAATAAGGAATTTGGGGGGGTGACCAGGTGAAAGTCTGTTATATAGTTGTCCAAGTTCACAACTACATAGCTATATAAAACAGTTGAGAAATACTTGCCAAACATGGCTGTGTCATGAGTGTTGATTTTTGTAATTGGGTGAAGCCAGATCCTATGGTTGGTAAAGCTTGATGCATGAGTGTAGTAGTGATTACATAATGTTAGGACAACCATGTGCTCCTCATGTGTAAGGTACATACTGATTCTTTTAATAATGTACTGTATATCAAGTGTTGAATCTTTACAATTTATGTGAGATCATGATCAGTATTGACCATCATTGTATGTATGATACCACAAAGCACTAGCAAATTGCAAGATCTGCATGGGTAAATGTCTTCCAAGAAATAATCCAAAACTTGAAATTAAATATTAGGACATTTTCATGGTTATAGCAAAACAAGAAAGTTTTTAAAAATCAGAGATTAAATGTGGGGGCATTTGTGCTAGCTGTGCATGCATGCCATTTTGAAAGTAGAATTTTTTACAAATTACGCTTTCGGAGATTGAATTTAAGGAGAGTTAAGCATGCTATTTTTCTATATAACTATACTGGGTAAACTTGGGTTCTAAGATATTGAATAGCCATCACTATATGCATGAAATATTGTTAGCTGTATACTAGGAGGATTTAAAAAATTAATTGATCTGATACTGAATCTGAGAGGACTTCAAGGTTGTATTCACAATTTTAACCTGGGAAAATTTTACATATTAACTATGCTGAGTTGAATCTGAGAGCGTTTTTGATAAGTTTTGTGTGTCATTTTAAAGCCAGCTTAACCTAATAAGTATAATGTAGTAGTTACTCACAATTTTAGGGGGTGAGTCTGAGATTTTAGGGGGGGGAAAGTTTCCCCCTAACAGCCCTAGAATAAACACTGTATGCAATACTCAGTACGCAATACGCAAAGCTCAAACGGACAGAAAATTCACAGTAGTGTAAATTGTCGAGTGCCACACCCCTTTGAAAGTCAACATTTTTTTTAAAATTGAAAAACTTCAACTTGCACCACACAAGATACATTCAGTTGAGCACAAAATATATTATTATATCCACACTATAAACTGCTTACTTGTGGCTCAAACAAGTCTGAACTGGTTTCAAAGGTCATTCGGAAACTGCAAATATTCGCAAAGGAAATTGGCTAGCTAGCTACAACAATCACCACCTACCGCTAAACAAACACACCCTCACTCACTCTAAACAAAGCTCACCAATTTCCCCTGATAGTGTGTTGTGAAGCTGGAGTGAAATTTCTTCAATATAGGTAATTTAATACTAATTAGCTATTTACTAAAAATCTGACTATGGCACAACAGAAAGGGGGCTAGCTAAATAATTACAATACTAGTAGATACACTGATCAGGCACTTGTTCAGTTTAATTTGCTTCCAGGCTGGAGGATGGTGGGATGTCACTACTTCAGTTCAGTGGCAAGCTGTTCCAAAATCTGCTGGCACTCTACCAACGTTGAAACCGGGTCACTACTGCTGACCCGGATGTGACCCGGATTAATTAAAGCCGAGATGTGTTTCGGCTAGTCTCGGGTGAGCGAACGAGTCTACATTTTGAGCGTTCGATTCGTGTTGAGTAAATATTGCAACTTCAGCCTAGCTGTAGGTTGAAGACCAAAAAAAAAAAAAAAAACTGAGTACTGACAATAGCTACCCCTCACCATAGATATACCCTCAGTTTCGTGCTGCATACTGCACTTACTAACAAATAGGCGTGGCTGAACATATGTTGGTAATGCGATAAGTGGGCGTGGCTCACGAAAGAGCTACGCGATAGCGTTTATAAGTTCCACGTCGTCAAACGAACAATTTCATTTCTCACGTGATCCAATCCGGGTCAGACCCGGATAAATTGTAAACCGGGTCAGACCCGGATGACCCGGAGAAAATGTGACCCGGATGACCCGACCCGGTTTCAACGCTGCACTCTACACTTGGATAAAAAGAAACTCAAGTCACATAAGTGAGTGCAAGTCTTGTGAGTGCATGGTATTTGTTATCAAGAGTAAATTTTATTATTAGTGTACTCTTGGTATTATGGAGGTCCAAGGGGTAGGGCATTGGCCTGGTGATGAAAGATTTCAGGTTTGATGTCTAGCCTGGAACTTATTACTACTGTTTTGTTTCTGTAAGCAAGAAACTTTACTCCATTTGCTCCAGCCACCCAGCTGTAAAACTGGGACAATATCGTATTTGTATATCATTCAGGGCAGGGGCGGTGGAGCAGGCCAAAGAGTGAGGGGGCCAGGCCAGCTGTAAGTTGAAGACCAAAAAAAAAAAAAAAAAAGGGTCACAGCCTACTGACAATAGCTGCTCTCCACCAATTACATCTCCTTATTTATAACTACACATACATAGCTAAGGAATTTGCTACACTGCTCTGAATACTGTGACTGCTCTATTAGAGTATCCAGATCCTGACTGTTCTATTAGAGTATCTCGATCTTTTCTTGCAAACGGTGTCCCAAAAAGTGGGGGGCCATGGCCCCCCTGCCCCCCCCGTTTCCACCGCCTATGATTCAGGGCACAACTGAAGAACAACATATACTGTCATCCCTGACTGCCAAACAAATTAAAAATAAGTCTAAGAAAAATAAGCAACCGTACAAAGGATTAAATTTAGCACTTTTTGTTAATCTTACCACCTCTTAATGCCTGTTTTACTGAGTAGTCATATCACAGTTGAAATGGTGAGCATGTACTTTAAAGGTCACACAAAGGCCTGCTGTTATTATCTTGTTAATGCAACTGAACTCTCCAAGAACACATTAACTTGCTATACTCACTGGACTCAAGCAGACAGCAAGTAGCTGGTGGAAGAGCTCAGAGTCTATGTTAGTGGCCACTATAGTGATGGTGAGTTGTGACATCCTTTATACATTGTATGATTGACATATAGAGAAAAGCTATTGTCTGGTGCCTACATCATACATACCTCTGTTAATTCATTTTCTTTTAACATGTGAGTTCTTTGAATTAGTTGGTAATTTTCTTGTAGTGGGTGATCATTTGGTTACTGAATGGTTTCATTAGTTGATATGAAACTAACACATTCTTTATACTGATTGTTACATTTTATACAGTGAAACATCACTTAGTGGCCATCTCATTAATAAGGCATAGAGGCCAGGTCCAGCAAGTCCAGGTAAATTTCCCATTATGTTACTATTGAGTAATAAGGTAATTTCATTAATAAGGCTACATTATAATAAGAAGGCCAGTGGCCACATACTGCAGAACCAAACTGGTAAAGTAACACAATATTTTCTTTATAGTAAAGGGCATGCTGAGCAGGCAGTCGATGTATCACTGCAAAAGTTGCTGCTCCTATGTTAGCTGTCAAAAGTCATACTTCATGCTATTAACAGCTATTATACCTCAAGTAATGCTAGAAAAATTGGTTTAATTATTCCTACCTTTCTCTGTGATGAACTCTACCATGGTGTATTTATGATGATCGTAAATTCCTGTTACAGCAACTAGCCCGGTGTTGGGTTTGTAGGTCCACCTCAAAATAGGGGCCACTTATCATTGGTTCCATACTTGGCCCTATTAATGAGGTTTTAATGTGCTCCTTTTCATGGTAATTAAAATGGGCTGTCCTACGGATTTGACATAAATAGTTTCAAAGTAAATCATAATGTTGTTTCTTCTCGAGTATATCCTAGTTAGTCAAACTGGAATTGTGAGAATGCCATGGTAATCTTAGTACTAAAATTGCTGAATGTAGAATAAATACAATGTTACATGGCGAAATCAGTACATAGCCTCCAGGTATTGATTTTGATGTATATATTACAGATCTCTGATCTGGCCAAATTATATGTCAAGCTATAGCTATCTAGCATAGAATGTACCAGTTTCTCATTATCACTGCTTCTTGCAAGCAAGCTCTCCAAACTGGGTATAGTTGAGAAGTTAGTTGAGGCTCACACTGGAGCTGTACTGGCACTGTACTGGCACAAGATGGTGTGGAGACTATATTGCTGTAGTTTCTGGTGTGTGCACATGTATTTGTGTATTCCATGTGATATTTATATATTCTTTGTGACATTCTTGCGGTTTGTGTCTTTTGTGTAAAGTTCCAGTCAAGTGGTTACTGGTTATACCCATCAAAAGTGAAAGCCAATACTTTTAGTTGCATTTTGTGAGACCAGTTGGTTTTTATAATTGTGTGGGTATGTTGCATGTTTGTATGGTTTATAGTACATACTGCAGACTCACATTGAGACTGGTTGAACTATCATACAGCACAGTTCCCCCTCTCCCCAAAATGAAGGTTGCCTGCCAAAATGATGCGCTATATAATAAATATATCATATGCAACACAAAGCACCTTTACAGTAGTGCATCTAATGTCAAATCCAGGGTTAACAACAAGAAAGCACAGAAGACTGAACATTGAAGTTTTTTTTGCAAACCAAAACCTTTATTTTGGTCTGCTTTGCTGCCTGACTGCCAGCTTGATTACAATAACAAGGCTAGAGGCCAGCACATAGCCACCATTTAACACCACAACAAATTCAAGGTTTTCTGTTAGTGTCTGCATTCTGTGCTTAACCTTTCATTTTATCTCCAATTACATGGTTATCTTCTTCGTGCAAGGAAACCTTACTGAAGAATTAATTTTCTGCAGCGACACTTACCTTAGAAGAGCATTAGATGCCACTAAATTATTTGAAGCATTTATGCTACTGAAAACAAAGCATAACAATCATACCCTTAGGTGATCAGAACACGGTGGCCACGCCCTTAAACGATTGGAGCATAGCAACCAGACCCTCAATAGTTTAGCCTTAATCAACTCAGTTTTACTGTTGATAATACAACATGGCAACCATGCCCCTTACTATATACTTGTTTGATAAATATACAGTAAACCCTTAGTCTCATTTCGTTCATCTGAATCGGAAAGACTGTTGTATTAGAGTATATTGAGTACAGGTGTATGTTCTATTAGAGCTTGCAACAGAGCTCTGAGTAGAATATAACGGTCAGTCATCAGCCATTTTCTGACCAAGTGATGCTGTTGACCAATCGCCGAGCAAAGGTTTCATAACTGTAATTGTTGTTTATTAGCATTTATAACATGTACATACTATGATGGCTATTATTATCATCATTGCATCGTTGCTTTCATTATCAATGCCATTCAATTGTTGTGTGAGGTCTTCATCTCTGTTGGACTGACTCAATACACATGCATAAGCTATCTCATGTTTATCTCAATTATTGATTCTCTGTTACAATTTGCGTGGTGAAGAAGTGGGCACTACACAAGCAATGCTTCCCATAAGTAGAAGAGAAAGAGTATACTATGTTTATGAAAACAGAAGTTTTCTTGCGATAAGTTGCACAAAGCCATATAATAAAAACTCTGAAGTCTGTAACAAAAACTCTGATTTCCCTGAAACTCTAGGGCATGTAATATCAGTCTATGGTCGTATGTTGACGAAAGTCTGGAGTCTCAACTATGAGAATGAGATACAGCATGGCAATATTAATGTGTTTCATATATATACTATTTCCGGACACTGCATGCTATTCTTTGGATTAATGCATTTTCATGATCTCCATAGCCACCTAATCGATGTATGAACATCGAAATGTCACTGAAATGCTGCATGGGATATACTAGCACTCCTGCTTATAATTGAAGAAAATTCAAATCTGTGTATATAGTGCATTTGTCTTTCAAGCAGATTGTCCTACAGTGTGCATTAACATGTGTGTTTATTAAATTTCTGCATTGTGTGTTGCCATATTGTTTAATGCATCTTGTTCCTGCCTAATATAAGACTACAGAGCAAATGTACATGTACATGTATTTTATCCACAGCAAACAACCGTTAGTACTTGAACCAATTACCAACAGCAGCTCTAAAATCGTTAATGAAGTAGACTAATAAAAGTCTACTGACTTATAACTACAGTCAGCATGTAAACGAAAGGTTCTATAGTCTCAGATGGCAGATGTAAACCTACTGCTAATCAGGAAATCATATTTTCAATTTGACACAATAGCAGGATCTTACAGCAACGTATAGGTGATGCAAATACCTAACATGGGCATGTGCAACACTGTTACATTTTTTATTAACTTTGCACCTACTGCTTATCTGCCTTTTAAGTAAGGGTATTTACTTTTAAGCAGTACTTCAAATCATTCCTAAATGAAGATGCCACTAAACTCTCCAACAAAATATTTAAATTAAAAAGCTTGTCTATAATTTACTACCTGATATGAAGTTCTTAACTCACTTTGTGAGAAAATCACCCATAACGTCACACATGAAATAATTAGAATTTTAATGTTTAGGTGATGCTGTTTAGTGCAGGGTCCAGTTTTAAAAATATTTCAATTGTAATTCAAGGAATTGAGAATTGATATCATTAACAAGTGGATTTGTGCCAAGAAGCTTATTACTTAATCATTGAATATTTTGTGTCGATTTTCTAAAATTCAGTGACAAATTTCTTTTTTAAGTTATAAAGCACTGTAACTTAGCCACTGTTTTGTAAGATAGGAAAAGGATAAATCTACTTTTCTCTTAGCTAAATACTTGGGTACTATGTACTCATGCATACATGCAATTGCATTGAATACACATTAAAATGATTATGACTCTTTCATCAAATCCTCAAATTCATCACTTATCTAATTTTGTTTTCACTGTACTTAGTTACATAGTTCAAAGTAAAACTGTAGTATCTATTTCAAAGTATATATAGAGGTTTGTATGAAATAGTGTTTTATTGTAAGTTACAGATGTTTTCCACATCTGAAGCGGCTGTTCATTAATGCCACAGCAATATATGTGATACCAGAGTGAGCAAACATTACAAGCAAGCCATACTTCTTGTTGCACTTTCAATGTTTAGAAGGTGGAACCACTAAACCCAAAGTTGCAAGTCCAGCTACTTACAACAAGAACAGGTATATACATATATACTGCGATGGATATCCCATTATACATGCCATTATAACCAAAGAAGTATACATGTTATGACGATCATCTTGATGAAGATGATCTTAATTTAGCTCTCATAATTTTATTTTGGTACATAGACATCTGTACAGGTGAACCCTGTATTATTGATAGTCGGAACTTCTACAATAGCTTAAATACATACAGTGCTCCCATTATTCAAACCTCAATTATCTGAACACTTGGATAAACGACTGCTCTATTAGAGTATTTTGTCCAATATGGATGTTTTAATATGGATGTTGACTGACTGACTGACTGACTGACTAACTGATTCCTTCAGACAAGCATAACTCAATATTGGCTAAGGCTACTGACTTGATTTTTTCACTATTCAAGGTTGTAGGTGTATTGCATTCTTCATTGACTTACCAGTGTCCTCCTTTGCGTCCCATTCATCTTGCTGACAGTGCAAGGTGTTGATTCGGAGGTAGTGCGAGATGGCTTCCTTTCGCAATGGAAATCATCCATATTTCCATAGTAGCTATTTTAATTGCAGAGACACTTTTCGAACAGATCTTGATTCATAATGCTGTGTCACAGGCTGACAATGCAGCGTAATAGATACTTCACTTTTCAGACAACAATTTATAGCTGGACCATTCCTTCTTTTGATGCGATATGCAATATAGAAATTTTAAATTTGAGTAGGGACCACATGCAGTAGAAAGAAAAGGTAATGAAACAAGGGTAGTTGCTTATACATGTAACCATACTAGTGTAAATTTATCCCTACTTTAGTTGTTTCAGGGTAGCTTTAGCTATAACCATGACTAAAGTAGGGATAAATTTTCACTAGTATGGTTACATGTGTAGGCAACCTCTTGTTTCGTTGCTTTCTCTTTCCACTGTGGTCCCTACTCAAATTTAAAATTGCTAATTTTTCCATCTACTTGTGTTAATTACTGTATGGATGCTGGCTACCAGCACACCTTCAAGATATGGGAGTACTAGTGTTCGGCAATCAACACATAATAGAATGGCTCAGAGTTATATAGTGCAACTTATGGAGATGGATTGCTTGAATAAAATCAATTTGTGGATGATAGAGGGAACTCTGTTCTAGGCACCATGAACAAGCTCTGCACTACCAACCACCTTTTGAAAAATAGGTTAATACTACTTCTATTAAGCTGGGTAATGCAAACGAGAAGCTAGACCCTAAGGAGATTTGAATGAAGATGCAGTCAATTTATTTTTATGCTAAACAGTTAGGCACAGAGGCAAACTCGCTATTACAGCAAACTTGTTTAGCTCAATAATTGGAGCCAAAACACAGTTTAAAACAGCAGCACTCAAAAAAGATTGTCAACTCTCTGCTAGGTTGTTTACTGTATGGCAGTCAAGAGAATCAGCTTTTAAATTAGAAATACTTTAAAGCCCCCACAAAAGTTGTCCTGTACTTTCTCCATTGATGATCTGGCTTAAGCCTACCAAATCCTTGCATTATAGGTAATGAGTCAAGTCTGATCTGCTGTTTGTAATATCAAGACGTTTTGAAATATGAGGACAACAATCTGATGCCATTTTTGGTTCCTGATTTGTTTGCAGATGTTAAGAGGCTAGACATTGTATTGGATCTTTATTCTTCAAACAATAGGTTCATAAGGCTGGGGGAGGTTCCAGAAGATGTGTGTTAAATAACACAATTACCTAGAACTGGTCTACCTTTAGAGTAACAATAATACTAAAGAAGAGAAATATCTTTGCTACGTATATTTCTCCAAACACAAAAATAATGTAGATGTTAACCACAAGGTAATTTATAGCTAGCTACCACTTATCGTAACAGAGATCTTTCAATGAACAAAGTTATAGCACTGAATTGATAGCAGAAATTGAAGCTTGGAACCATGAAGCAACTGATACTACACTGTTAATTCCTGCTGCTCATGCTACAAGATATGGTCCACTAAATATGGACACTGATGTTCTAGTTTAGTAATTGCCCTAGCAAACAATTTGGGTTTGACAGAGGAATGGGAGTTTAAAGATTTAGCCTTATATATCTCTACATAAATAATTATAATTGCATCAAAACTAGGTTATGAAAAGGCAAATGCTTTGCCTTTCTTCCATCCATTTGACGCTATATCAGCATTTGCTAGTGGGAGATGGGATATTCGAAATGTTAAATTTAACATTTGGCTTACCTTTATAGTGCTCCTAATAGTGATCGTGCTCTGAATGATGAGATGCTTACAAAGATGTAATATGTTGTTTTGCTTTACTTAATAAATATTAAAACATCTGAAGCCAAACAATGTAATGGAGCATGCCAAACCTCTTTGTCAACTGTACATGTGTAGTTATAAATATTTCACCCACAAAAAAAAGCATTACCTCAACATGTAACACATGCAAGAAGGGTTGAACAGTACAGGTTGGCTCAGAAGCATTTGCATAGCCTTGGCAAGACCTTTTGAAGTTGCAACAAAACATAAGAAGCAATCCATATTCAGACAGTTTCCATCCCTATTCTATTCAGGAAGAAACATAACTTTTTGTTACGTAAATTCAATGCTTGTCCCCAGGTACCCATATGCAGGTATGATATATCACTTCATAAACTGCATCCATTGTAGCAAACAATTTATGTAAATTAATGTACGTGTGTACTGATCTATCATTTTTGAAATGATACTGCCCTATCAATGGTATAATGATTTATTTTTAGTGTGTAACAATCCACTAAATTAAATTATATTTGGGTAGTACCCATCCTGCAATGATTCAGAATGCCTTACTCTACATCTCCACCAAATTCCATGCTTTTATCACAAAGTGAACGTTCCTCTTTATTTTTGAGGCTTAACCACTGCACTATATCTGTAGTGCATTTACCATACATGTTTTATCACCATTAATTTTGATTGTAACATTAGCTATTTTTTTCTGAGAGTTGAATTCTTGTGAGCTCCATTTACCTTTTGTGTGCCCATGCAGAAGAGAGTATGTGCTACTTAAATACATTCCCATAATAGTAGAATGTCTTATGTGAGCTTCAAAATGTGAAATGCAAAACTAGAAGCTCACTGGTTTCACTAGGAAACAAATTGTATTTCATAAAGTAGTGTACTTTGTTTTGTAAAGTTTAGTGTGAAATCAATGTATTTTTGTGCATATAATATTTACAATAATCATAGCAGTGTTGCCACAGTGACATTAGATTATGTAATCTGCTAGTGGTTCCAAGTGGATTTGTTCATTTGAATCCATGACCTCATCATCCATAACATGTATTTCTTAGTGCTTTTACTATAATAATTATATAAGGCTCCATGGGAAGTTGGTACAACACAGGAAGTTACAGTGGAATAAATGTATGGCTGTCTGTGAGCAAGAGAACAACAGAATTTGGGTAATAGTTTCACATGTGACAGCTTAAGGCTGTGGACACAAAGTAATATAATATGTAATATTATTATAATTACTTTATTTTTTGGGTAATATGTAACTGTAACTAAATAGTTCTGTAGCAAGCAATATCATACAGTACAATAGTAACTGTGCAGTGACCAGGCACGTAAAAGATGTTGCTTTCAGCATGCAGACATGATCTGAGACATTACTATACATATTACTAGCCAAAAAATAGCTATAGATTTATTGTATATGAATGTCAAAACTGTTGTAATCAAATACTCTCTAATAATAAATACACTATATTACATACACATGTCTATGTAGCTAGTCACATTATATATATGGCAAAAACTTTTACAACATAATTATATAGTGACTGGATTTGCAAAAGGATACCCTTTTTACACATAGAATTGGACCCATTTTTTTTACTTTAAAGCTTCATAACTTTAAATCAAGCTAAAGTATCAGACTGCATTTTGAAACTAAGAACAAGTTAATCAGTATAAAGAGACAAATATCATTTTGTTTGCTGATCATGTAAAATGTGTGGAAAAGGTACCTTTTTGCAAATCCAGTCATGCCCAAAAGTAGTGAAACAAGAGATGAAGCAATGGTAGCTATTACAGCATAGCTCATTATCCCCTGCATGAGAACAACTTTGCACTAGATAGGTACAATGAAATCTGCCATTGCGAGAGCCATTGTTTTCAACTTTCAATTACCAGTGTAAATGTTATGTAGGGAGAACTTGGTTGACCAATTCTATATCCACTATCCAAAGCAGTGGCAAGTATGGTCTACAGCTACTTTTGGTTACTACTCAATAGTGGCTGGCATATAGAAAACATAGCCGAAAACTGCTTAAAAGAATATATAGAGTTTTTAGTAGAAAGTATGTATTAGAAGGACATCTGAAACTTGTTCTCTGGCATTCATTATAATTCTGCCCATCGTTACTAGTTACCCCATCACCACTTGTCGATGCACTATTGAGTTTAAAATAATAAGACTAAGCTATGGACTCACACTAAGCTTTTAATGGATTTTCAGTAAAATGATAGCTATGAGTACTAGTGGTGCTATGTTCATTACAAGTACCTTGAACATTTATAATAGAGTGATCGTATTTTTCAGTCACCACTTTTTAGTTCTTGTAGCACTGCCTGTCTCTTTTATGTTTGCACTATTTGTTCACTTCAATATGCAAGCCCCAACATAAAGCCAGTAGTTTCTGTGCTTGTTCATTTTTATTGTCTTCTAACAACTGTGGAATATCCTAACTCCAGATTGGATGACCCAGGTCACAAGAGTCATGTTTATTCTAGTATCAAGCAAGTCTCATCCACTTTGTAACTTATATCGAATCATTTGTGATAGTGAACTATTAATTTCATTGACAAAGCATTCTTGACAATTGATTTTGAGGACAAAATTAATCTAATCAGCTTAGTTCCAGGGGTGATTAATAATTATATTATAGCGGCTTGTGAATAGTAAAGATATATATGAAACAATAAAAACTGTAATGTGAGATTAGTCAAGCTGGAGCTTAAGAGAAGTTCTCCGGCAATCATGTACAATCATAGGTGGCAGAATGAGGGAGGGGGGCTCAAGACCCCTTGATGTGATGAAGCCTCCCTCAGAGTGATATCTTGCTGAAATCATCCTTCTTGGAGTGGGCTGAAAACTGTGATAAAATTGTTATGCTCTAATATAGAATACTCAGTCAAAGTGCTTCATAAACCATGTTACTATCAGTAAAAAACTCCTGCAGTGGGAATCAAACCACTGTCCTCTTACTTTGAAAGTTGGTATCTTATGACTGTACCAGGTGTTTCCAATGTCTCAAGGCTACTTATATACAGTAAATGGTGTTTGATTAACCCATGGCCAGCTAAAAACTTTGCCAAGAGGTTTAATGCAAATAAAAAGTTGGTACTTTGGTTGAAATGTTTCAAATTATATTTAAATATGGTGAACTGTGAGACACCATGAAAGCTAGAATGATTAGACAGTCCTCCAGACCTCCTGCTGCCAGAGATTCTATACTCTGGTCATCCCCCTGGTCTCACATCAATTGCTTCCTCCATCACTGTGTGCAATCCCTTTAAAAGTTTGGCATAACACATTTAGCCTGTAGGAAAATTATATGGAACTGCTCCCACTTGTCAGTTGTTGATTTGTACTGACAAGCTGAAAGTGAGATATGTTTTAGTGTTTGATATACATAACTGCATGCATGCATGATAATTTTAGCTATAACATTGACTACAACCAACCTTGTAGTTAAAACGTAGCTCATGCTCTCCAGACCTCTAAATTCTTAAGTGGCTGTCTGGGTCAGTGGGACATACACAAGCCAGTTGTGTGATCAAAACATTAAATTTTTATAATGCACTTTATAGTGATATTGTATACTTAATTACTGTAACTGTACATGTAACTTTAGCCACCTTTTTCAGAAAGAACTAAGCATTTTAAAATTTACAAATTTTTATGATGATACATGTATATTTAACCCATTGTAAACAATACTTTATGCAAATCCGGTCACATAATTATTATCTAATCCAAAACAGCCAAGCTGTAAAAAAGAGTGCAGCCCTCAGAAAGGCTATGGTGAAAAAAGATGTGAAATCCAAGGTGGCGGCCTAGAAATGGCTGTGATGGTAGGTTAATGGTAAAAATTTTAATAACGACAATTCAGGTGAATTTTGAGCCAAGACCAAGCGGCACCAAATTCACCTGAATTGTTGTTATTAAAATTGTTACCATTAACTTACCATCACAGCCATTTCTTGGCTGCCACCTTGGATTTCACATCTTTTCCACCATAGCCTTTCTGAGGGCCACACTCTTTTTTTTACAGCTTGGCTGTTTTGGATTAGATTTCACTTCTTTTTGTATTTGTATACCCCAAAACTGGCCTATGGCCAGCTTTAGGGCTTTTAACCTATCTTTTTTTTACCACAGGAAGAAGAGAAGATGAAGCAGGGTGATTTCTTTGTAGCTGAACTCTCTACAAGGTAATCCTTCTAGCTGATCTCTCTACCGGATGACTTGTTTGTAGCTGAACTCTCTACAAGGTAACATCTTCTAGCTGATCTTTCTACAGGGTGATTTGTTTTGTAGCTGAATTTACTACAGGGTGATTTGTTTGCAGCTGAACTCTCTTACATGGTGGTTTCTTTGTAGCTGAACTCTCTACAAGGTGACTTCTTCTAGCTGATCTCTCTACAGGATGACTTGTTTCTAACTGAACTCTCTACAGGGTGATCTGTTCATAGTGGAACTTTCTACTGGGTATTTGTTTGCAGCTGAACTCTCTACACGATGGTTTCTTTGTAACTGAACTCTCTACAAGGTAACTTCTTCTAGCTGATCTCTTTACAGGGCAATTTGTTTGTAGCTGAATTCTCTACAGGGTGATTTGTTTGTAGCTGATCTCTCTACACAATGGTTTCTTTGTAGCTGGACTCTCTATTAGGTACCTTCTTCTAGCTGATCTGACTACAGGGTGACTTGTTTGTAGCTGAACTCCCTACAGAATAATTTGCAATGTAATATAATTCTATAATGGAGTAAGTTATAAACGTAGCTGAATGCTCTATTTGGGTGACTGTTCTATTAGAGTATCTCGATCTCGCATATGCTACACGTAGTTGGCTTTGGAATCATAACTCAGTGGTTTGTAATCCACTTCTTCTGTACTACTGCAAGAGAGAGAAAAACCATCAGTTTTATTGATGAAAACACAGTAACAGTATAATTATATCTTCAGACACATGCTACCACAAATAGGGCAATATAAGCTCCACAAGTGGGCATGGCAAGGGTAACAAAAAAACAAAAACAGCATTACATACACACTCAATTAAAAAGACAAATTAATTATATTATACAAATACAACGTTCAAGTCTCCACACACTATTCCTGACAGTCCTTCGCCATAAATATCCTCCTAGAAGAAGAGATTGATATCGCTGCCACTGAGTCAAAGATCCGACTTTCTATGATAATTATTCCAGCTACACACTGATTTTCAGCTCACTGCTCTAAATGGTTTACCTGGTAGGCGTGAAAACTAATAGTTTTTTATTCATAAAAATCGATTGCATAATTTTGACACAGGTTGGGTTTTGTGTCATATTTCGGTGGCCTTTAACTGGATTCCTTTCAAACCACAAAAAGGCACTCCTATGATAGTTACTCCATCTACATAGTAATTTTCAGCTGATTCCTTCAAGTGGTTTACCCTGTGGGCGTGACAGACCTTCGACCTAATTTTATGCAAATAATCGGTCATAACTCCATGAATGTTCATCGGATTCCTACCAAACTTGGTACTGAGATTCGCCTTAATGAGCCCTTTACGTGTGCCAAACTTTAGCCCGATTGGAGCACGAATCCGTGTTTTATTGCGGATTTTGCAAAGTGTGCGAAAAGAAGTAGAAGAAAAAAACGAAGAAAAAACCCAAACTTTGGCCGCTCGTATCTCGGAAATGGCTAAAGCGATTGTCTTCAAATTTGGAATATGGACTCCCCTACCTAGTCGGCATTTCTGTAGCAACTTTGGTTTCAATCGGATAAGGAATCACGGAGCTACAAAGGTGTGAAAATCGCATTTACTTTCTTCCTGTAAATATACTAGGTGTGGTGCGCCGGATTCTTGGGCCGCACGACACACTACACTACCGTGTGTCTTGATAATGAACCTCAATGAGTCTATACTATTTCCGTTTGTGCATGAAATTACCAGTTTTAACATGTAAATTTACACATTCTGATGTATTTTAATCCTGGTTAAGCACTTGTGCATGTGTTACATGCATAGCATACACATAGCATACATATATGCAGCAGAAATGTGTAGGACTGAACTGCTATACACTGTGTCATGAGTTCAGCTTGATGGTTTACACAGCAGAGTACTGTGTCAGAAATGCTTACTAATGTAGCCCCCTAAAATGAATATTATGGTGATAGTTGATTTTGTATGTATGACAAGTATATTGTGATAATGTGATCTAATCCAAAACAGCCAAGCTGTAAAAAAAGTGTGCGGCCCTCAGAAAGGCTATGGTGAAAAAAGATGTGAAATCCAAGGTGGCGGCCAAGAAATGGCTGTGATGGTAGGTTAATGGTAAAATTTTTAATAAAGACAATTCAGGTGAATTTTTGTGCCGCTTCACAAAATTTACCTAAATTGTCATTATTAAAATTTTTACCATTAACCTACCATCACAGCCATTTCTTGGCCGCCACCTTGGATTTCACATCTTTTTTCACCATAGCCTTTCTGAGGGCCGCACACTTTTTTTACAGCTTGGCTGTTTTGGATTAGATTTCATTTCTTTTTGTATTTGTATACCAGCTTTGGGACTTTTTTAACCTACGTTTTTTTCTTTACTACAGGAAGAAGAAAAGATGAAGTAGATGTACTTTAAATATTTTATCAGTAAATGTACAAATTATATATTATACTGTATAATACATATTTGACCACATTTGCGAAAAGGGGTCTTCCACACACATCCAATTTGCCAACTTTGACAATTGATAACTTCAGATTGGAAAGAGCTATTGCCTTGATAATTGGGCAGTGGTGAGCACCACTATAGCTGAATACATGGTGAAATTTTCAGGTTAATATGTTACTTGAACACTGAGTTATGGTCTCCAACGTTTACAGAATTGGATGTGTGTGGAAGACCCCTTTTCACAAATCCGGTCACATATATTGATTACAGAAATCTCCATGGTGGTTTCTTTGTAACTGAACACTCTACAAGGTGACTTCTTCTAATTGCTCTCTCTACAGGGTGAATTGTTTGTAGCTGAACGATCTACAAGGTAACTTCTTCTAGCTGATCTCTCTACAGGGTGATGTGTTTGTAGCTGAATTTTGTATAGGTGATTTGTTTGCAGCTGAGCTCTTTACAGAATGGTTTCTTTGTAGCTGAACTCTCTAAAAGGTAACTTCTTCTAACTGATCTTTCTACAGGGCAATTTGTTTCTGGCAGAATTTTCTACAGGGTGATTTCTTTGCAGCTGAACTCTCTACATGGTGGTTTCTTTGTAGCTGAACTCTCTACAAGGTAATTTCTTCTAGCTGATCTCTCTACAGGGAGATTTGTTCGTAGTTGAATTCTGTACAGGTGATTTGTTTGCAGCTGAGCTCTTTACAAAATGGTTTCTTTGTAGCTGAACTTTCTCCAAGGTAACTTCTTCTAACTGATCTTTCTACAGGGTGATTTGTTTGTAACTTAACTATCTACAAGGTAATTTCTTCTTGCTGATCTCTCTACAGGGTGATTTGTTTGTAGCTGAATTCTGTACAAGTAATTTGTTTGCAGCTGAGCTCTTTACAGAATGGTTTCTTTGTAGCTGAACTCTCTACAGGGTGATTTGTTTGTAGCTGAAATCCCTACAAGGTAACTTCTTCTAGCTGATCTCTCTACAGGGTGATTTGTTTGTAGCTGAACTCTCTACAGGTGATTTGTTTGTAGCTGAACTCTCTACAAGGTGATACTTCTAGGTGATCTCTCTACAGGATTCCTTGTTTCTAACTGAACTCTCAACAGGGTGATCTGTTCATAGCTGAACTTTCTACTGGATGATTTGTTTGCAGTTGAACTCTCTAAATGGTGGTTTCTTTGTAGCTGAACTCTCTACAATGTGACTTCTTCTAGCTGAACTCTCTACAAGGTGACTTGTTTCTAGCTGATCTCTCTACAGGGTGACTTGTTTCTAGCTGAACTCTCTACAGGTGATTTGTTTCTAGCTGAACTCTCTACATGGTGGTTTCGTTGTAGCTGAACTCTCTACAAGGTAACTTCTTCTAGCTGATCTTTTTACACTGCATATATGTTTGTAGCTGAGTTCTCTACAGGGTGATTTGTTTGCAGCTGACTCTCTACATGGGAGTTTCATTGTAGCTGAACTCTCTACAATGTGACTTCTTCTAGCTGAACTCTCTACAGGGTGACTTATTTCTAGCTGAACTCTCTACAGGTGATTTGTTTGCAGCTGAACTCTCTACATGGTGGTTTCTTTGTAGCTGAACTCTCTACAAGGTAACTTCTTCTAGCCGATCTTTCTACAAGGTGATTGAGTTTTTTGCAGCTGAACTCTTTACATGGTGGTTGCTTTGTAGCTGAACTCTCTAAAAGGTGACTTCTTCTAGCTGAACTCTCTACAGGATGATTTGTTTGCAGCTGAACTCTCTACGTGGTAGTTTCTTTGTAGCTGAACTCTCTACAATGTGACTTCTTCTAGCTGAACTCTCTACAGGGTGACTTGTTTTTAGCTGATCTCTCTACAGGGTGACTTGTTTCTAGCTGAACTCTCTACAGGTGATTTGTTTGCAGCTGAATTCTCTACATGGTGGTTTCTTTGTAGCTGAACTCTCTACAAGGTAACTTCTTCTAGCTGATCTTTGTACAGGGTGATTTGTTCGTAGCTGAATTCTCTACAGGGTGATTTATTTGCAGCTTAACTCTCTACAAGGTGACTTCTTCTAGCTGAACTCTCTACAGAGTGATTGATTTTTTTTGCAGCTGAACTCTCTACATGGTGGTTTCTTTGTAACTTAACTCTCTACAGGGTGATTTGTTTGTAGCTGAACTCTCTACAGGGTGATCTGTTCATAGCTGAACTCCCTATAAGGTAACTTCTTCTAGCTAATCTTTCTACAGGGCGATTTGTTTGTAGCTGAGTTCTCTACAGGGTGATTTGTTTGCAGCTGAACTCTACAAGGTAGTTTCTTTGTAGCTCTACAATGTGACTTCTTCTAGTTGAACTCTCTACAAGGTGACTTGTTTCTAGCTGATCTCTCTACAGGGTGACTTGTTTCTAGCTGAACTCTCTACAGGTGATTTGTTTGCAGCTGAACTCTCTACATGGTTTATTTCTTTGTAACTGAACTCCCTGCAAGGTGACTTCTTCTAGCTGATCTCTCTACAGGGAGATTTGTTTGTAGCTTAACTCTCTACAGGTGATTTGTTTGCAGCTGAACTCTCTACATGATGGTTTCTTTGTAGCTGAACTCTCTACAAGGTAATTTCTTCTAGCTGATCTCTCTACAGGCCGATTTGTTTGTAACTGAACTCTCTACATGATGGTTTCTTTGTAGCTGAACTCTCTACAAGGTAACTTCTTCTAGCTGATCTCTTTACAGGGTGAATTGTTTGTAGCTGAACAATCTACAAGGTAACTTCTTCTTACTTATCTCTCTACAGGGTGATTTGTTTGTAGCTGAACTTTCTACAAGGAAACCTCTTTTAACTGAGCTCTGTACAGGGTGAATTGTTTGTAGCTGAACTATCTACGTACAAGGTAACTTCTTTTAGCTGATCTCTCTACAGGATGATTTGTTTGTAGCTGAACTATCTACAAGGTAACTTCTTCTAGCTGATCTCTCTACAGAGTGATTTGTTTGTAGCTGGATTCTGTATAGGTGATTTGTTTGCAGCTGAGCTCTTTACAGAATGGTTTCTTTGTAGCTGAACTCTCTACAAGGTAACTTCTTCTAGCTGATGTATCTACAGGGTCACTAGTTTGTAGCTGAATTCTCTACATGGTGGTTTCTTTGTAACTGAACTATCTACAAGGTGACATCTTCTAGCTGATCTTTCAACAGGGTGATTTGTTTGTAACTGAACTCTCTACAAGAAAACTTCTTCTAACTGATGTCTGAACAGGGTGAATTGTTTGTAGCTGACCTCTCTACAGGGTGATTTGTTTGTAGCTGATCTCTATACAGGTTACTTATTTCTAACTGATCTCTTGAATTCTGTTCAGGGTGACTGCTCTATTAGGATGACTGCTCTATTAGAGTATCTCGATCTCGCACTTGCTACACCAAGTTGGATTTCGTGTTATAACTCCGTGGCTTTAAGTCTGATTCTTCTACACCATTGAAGAGCCTTTCTAAGATGATAACTCCATCTGTACAGCGATTTTCAAAGCACTACCCCAAGTAGTTTATCTGGTAGGCGTGGCAAGCATAATAATAATAATAATAATAAAATAAAAAAATTAAAAATTAGCTAATCTCGATTGCATAATTGTTACACACTGTTGATTTTTTTCGCTGTATCTTCCTGGTTTTTAGCTCGATTTCTTTCAAACCACAAAAGGTTTGAGGTTCAATAGTTAACCTATTCACCCACCGAGTTTCAGCTTCTTCCCATACGCGGTTTACCCTGTAGGCGTGACAACATATTGGTGTTATTTTTCGTGCATAATCGCTCATAACTCTTTGCCTGTTTATGGTATTCCAGCCAAAGTTGGTACCGAGATGCGCCTTTATACCCCCCTTCTGTGTGCCAAATTTCAAGGCAATCGGATAACGCGTTCGCGTTTTATAGCAGTTTTTGTAAGTGTGCGAAAAGAGGAAGAAAAATAAGAAGAAAAAAAACCAAGAAACTAATCCAATTTGTGAAGTCGCATATCTCAGGAATGCCTGAAGCGATTTCGCTCAAATTTGTAATGTGGAGTGCTGAAGGTGGAGGGAATCTACACAGCAAAATTTGTCTTGTTTCATCAAGGCAGCACAGAGCTACGAAGGTGCGAAAATTGCGTTTTCTTTCTTCCAGTCAATATACTCACGGGGTTGCGCGCCGGCTTCTTGGGCCGCACGACACACTACCGTGTGTCTTGATTTCTATGATATGAGCTTAGGTGGTTTTAAGTAAGCCAAGCATATAGTAATGTCTCCAAACAAGTATGAGATAATTGAGTATTTACTACCAGATATGGTGCATGAAATTTCCATGAAAACACCCATGAAAATATTTATGGTTTATCCCATGAATTTTAACGTTTCATGGGTACTGCACCCATGAAATCTCTGCAACGCCATGAAGTTACCATGATAATCTGATCAATAGATACATTTCATGGCTCATGAAACAAACCATGGTATAACATGAATCAACTTTCATGGTACATTTCATAGGGGAGATTTAACATTTCATGGAAAAATCATAGACATTTCATGGCATACGTCTCTGGTAGTGATTATTCTTAATACGAAAGTCAACACTTGTACTGAAGGGGAAGTGTCATATCTGTAGGGTATTTACCATGCATGTTTTATCACTATTGATTGGTTTTTAACATTGGCTATTTTTTTCTGTGAGTTGATTTCTTGTGAGTTTCATTTACCTTTTGTATGCCCATGCAGAAGAGAGTATTTACTAGTTAAATACATTCCCATATTTAGTAGAATGTCTTATGTGAGCTTCAAAATGTGAAATGCAAAACTAGAAACTCATTGGTTTTACTAGGAAACAAATTGTATTTCATATTAGCTTAAAAGTAGTGCACTTTGTTTTGTAAAGTTTAGTGTGAAATCAATGTATTTTTGTGCATATAATATTTACAATAATCATAGCAATGTTTCCACAGTGACATTAGATTATGTAATCTGCTAGTGGTTCCAAGCGGATTTGTTCAATTAATGACCTCATCATCCAGTTCCCCTATAACATGTATTTCTTAGTGCTTTTACTATATAAGGCTGCATGGGAAGTTGACACAACACAGGAAGCTACAGTGGAGTAATTGCATGGCTGCCTGTGTGGTCATGTAGGTGTTCAGTAGAGCAAATTATTGTTCTTGTGCTGAGTCATCAAGAATTACATAATATGAATGCTCAAAAATTCTGCTTTTACTCAGCCTGTTCTCATTGTGATATGAAAAATAACACCAAAAGTGACAATAGGGATGTGATAGTATGCATAATATTTATTTGTGCAGTGGGATTCATAATTATAAGGTTGATTGTGTAAACCATTCTGGTAGTTTCTGATCTCATATAAAAACAATGCTTTTATTTATGGAAGCCTATAGGTTCTTTTACAAAGGTCTTTGCACATTGCGCATTAATACACAACTTTGCACATACGTATATGACATCTTTGTGCATCTTAGCACATAAAGGTCTTTGCACATTTATTACTGAGACGAGTCTTTCTGTCACATGACTTTGCTAAATCATAATTGCATATTTGTTGTGCTATTTTGTTATGTTGTACCTCATTAGAAACCGTTTGTGGTAAATTAGTGTAAAAATCTTAAACATGGCCATTAGCAAGCTGAACCTATCCAATCCTGATAGCATAGGGATTCCGCTTTAGTTATACATGAATGTGCTGTACCACCCAAAATACCTTTATGTAAAATTACTGGTTCCTATATATCTAACTGTTTAAATTTGTCCCTTTATTACTTGGTAGAAGCTAACAGGTTATTCTTTCATGAGCGGATGTGGGGGACACTGAGTATTTGATGTATTTTCACTTACATCACAGACCGCATTTTCATCACAAATGTAGCTTATCCATGTAAAGCTGCCTTGGAGATTTCTTATTGTTTAGTCAATTGTTAGTGGTGTTGCTATAATTTTACTACATATTATGTCTGTGGCATGCATTTTGATTCTGTCTTACAATATTTAGCCATCACCCCTTCTCTTATTAATTTAGGACAATTGTTACTTTAATTTTGGTACCAAACAGACACTAGTTGTAGTCAGACACAACATGTACCTTCTAGGAAAATTGTCAGGATGTCCTGGTCTGTGTATTCATAGTCTGTGTACTGCTGTGACCAGGCACACCTAGTTTTCAAGGAAAATAGGATTAATGTACTTACCTTTTAAAAATTAAACTGTATGTATGAAAATTGTATGAGTACATATAGGCAAATCCTCTTGTAGGACAGGACTAGTACCTCACAGGAGTGGGTGAAGCCCACCACCCATTACGTGAGACATGCATGACAGTTGGAATTGTTAATAACAGATATATATATATATATACCACCTACAGTATGTAGCTCATAGGTTACAAGTGTGAGTTCAGTACGTAACGTATCTGAAAAATGCACAAGTGGCTCAGTGTCTTACTGGTTAGGCATGATGTGAGTCAACAGCACCCAAAGCCAATTTGAAAGTCGTTTTGCTTGTTTCCTTGCCTGACATACTTCTCCATCTGAGCAATCCTGATCACCAGGCATTAGTTCTTTACACTCTGTATCAGTAAGCAAACTAATACTAGTCAGAAGTTGCCAAACTATTGGTCATGTCCATACAACACTTACATAATTGGGCAAGCAACACTGTAAGTTAAAAGGGAAACATCTGTAACTTAAAGTGTTTTGATTGTAACTATCAATTGTAAATGAGAGGAAGTATAATACATAATAAAAACATTCTCTACAGACATTGACATAGTTGGTATAACAGTAGACTGATGCTCTCATGTAAAAAGCTGCTTAGACACCAAGACCAAGGGAACTAAGCGATTTAGTAACCCGAGGCTGTAGCGCCCCGAGCGCAGCAAGGGTACTAAGGGCCAGAGGGTTACCAAATTGCTTAGTTCCCATTGGTTGCGGTATCTAACTTATTTAGACGATGATTTAAAGTACATACCTTTGTAGCCAGAGCATGAGTGTGGGGTGAAAGAGCAATGCAGAACAGCAGAATGGTTTCTTCCTGAAGTTCTTACAGCACCCACAAAAATAATTATTCGACCGGTAACCAGAGTAATGGTTAGAGCTACAGTAGATACGTCGCTAAGTCTATACTATTTATCCAGAATTATCGGAGAAGAATTGTGTTACAGTATTGGTATTATCAAGTACTCCAGTGTACCTTTCATGTTATAAGTATTTTTCACATACAAAATTGCCTGAGGGGGGGTTACTAAATGAACATGTGTAGGTGATTAATGTCAGGTGACTACGTGATTTAGTAACCCCCTAAATGAGCTATACCATAGTCTAAAATTAACTAATAGTATGTATGGTATCTTGCCATATTAGATTACTAGTGATAATTTTCTTGGTACAGCATATAGTGTTAGATGATTGGATTAGAGAGGGGCTTTTCTGTGTATGCTTGGCTTCACCAGATGTTCATTCTTACATTACATACATGGTATATGTTTTCAGTATAGTTGGTATTTGTATGTGTACAATACTTATGAAAAGGCATCATTGACTTTCTACAGAAACAACTATTGTATGTACCATAAGAACATGATCTAATTATTTAACAGGAACTGCAGTGATGACCAATACATACAGTGGTGGGAGATGAGTACATGGACATCATAATTCTTGTAATTCCCTTTTTCTGTAGTATATACCACTTGACCACAGGGCAATATATGATACCGCCCTGTGGTTAGGGCGATATCATGATATAGCCCTGACCACAACTGCCTTTAATGAGCATCGGTTCCCTTTGATTCTTCATATAGAACTGCTTAAAGTTTGCATTGTGGGTTTGAGTTTAGTATGTTGGTTTAGTTAGGCTAGGCATTCGTTTGAAGGAAAAATAATTGAGTGGCCCAAGGGCCGCAGGCTTGGGAATATACGTATATCAGGCAAATCCCTCATGGCCATAGTGTAACTATTAAATATACATTATTATACTGGTATAAATATAGTCTCTTCCATTGCATGATCTTTATATTCTTATTCAGCACTTGGCTGTGCTTCTTTTAGTATATTTATGTTGACTGCCATACATGTATGTACATATGAACATATTTAAAGCTGTTTCCAAAACTGTTGTGAAGTGTGTTTTTGTATTTACGTACATTGTCATAGTTTCTCATTCTAACATGATGGATAACATGATGTTACTCTTGCTGGTACTCCCATTGGGTGCATTTAATGATAGTTATGGCTGTAAGTAATAAATATGTGTGAATCTTTTGCAGCTACAGTGTATGTGATGAATAGTTATGAAGAAATGGTGTATTATGTACATGCATCCCATTACATTCATCTAAGTGAGGTTGTAGGGGAATGTTTTGGTGAAAGAGCTGATAATGAATTCCTCAAAACAGCCATCCAATTATTTGTTCCAACCATCCTAACCTGGGAATATTTAAGTGACAAAATAGTCTGTGTAAGCACGATCAAGTCATTATTCTGGTCACACATTTATTTGTCTGATATACATCCCACACTGGCTTCCATTGGTCACACATGTCTTGATACTGTAACTTTGCTGGTTTATGGACACTTTGATTTATGATTGCCTGCAAATCTAAATGTCACACCTGAGCAAATCTCATATCGCTTGGCAGACACTAGAGCAGATATTTACTGTGATAGTACTAACAGGACAGTGACTGTAAGTTTGTCACATATACAGTATAACATACTAATACTATACTACACACAATATATTAGTAATTCATATTATGCATCCAAGTGAAGAACATTCTATCAGAATCTATGTAGATGTCACTAAAACTATTGTGTAGATGGTTTGAAATTTTTTTTTTATACTTTTGAATAATGAGAGGAAAAAGAAAGAGGCAACATCACCAAGTGTTTTGTGCCATGTTCACATGTGTGTATGCTGTATGTTACTTACTTGTGTATCCATCAGAATGACTATAGTAGAACTTCAGATGATATCAGTGACAAACATCAGTTAAGCTATGAGATCTCCACAAATTATCAGTACTATGAGTCTTGTGAAGTGTTGGTTTTCTATGATGATTTTGATGATCCTTTCCAGAATTTTGATATCACTACTACTGTAAAAGAGTGTCAACGTGAAGGTTAGTTATAACAAGAGTTCATAATAAAAGGTACTATTTTAACTCTTGGTTATAAGAGAGCTAATTGTAGTAAGATGTGAAGGAATGCTTAGTTCCATGGTATTGTTGAATTCCTGTAACCGACATTGCATTATGGCCACTGTTGGTATAATGCTTGCATGATCTTGATTGACCACGGCCACAGTGTGATATGGAATTATTATATTAAAAAGGAAGAAGGAAACTACCAATGAAATTCTAATATGTAGTACCACCAGCTACATTTAGTAAAATGTATCACTTGAAGAAATTAAAAAGACCACTCAAGTGCTACAAGTCAAAAGTAATAGAATATACTCTGAGTAAAATTTACTTGCAAACATTGAATTTGTAGCTTCCACAATGCTACTGTATGTCTGTTTGTTTGGCCTTATGCCTCATATTTGCAGCAATCTTTCTGTATTGCATTATATGTATATTCATATCATCATTGTAAAATGTGGGCAATATATGCATACATGAATTATTATGGTACATACAGTACTAAATATGTTTTGCTCTCTATAGTTCCCAGCATAGTCTTGTCAACCCCTTCAAACATGAGTATACAAGAAGGTTCAACATTTAACATATCATTTGAGTATTATGCTGTACCCCTACCAAACTCCACATGGTACATTAATGATGAGTTTTATGAGACAGTGACATCACATGGTACACACACTATAGTGTTCACTGATGTTACACTAAGTCAAAGAGGATGGTACCATAGTGTGGTAGAGAATGAGTTTGGAAGTTACAACTACACTACCTTTGTGGAGATTTTTGGTAATACTTTACTTGATTATACATAATATTATGCAATATTGTGTATACATGTTAATAATATACAAGTAACAACCAGCAGGGTACCAGCCCTATTTATAACTGTAGGATATTGTACAATTTTCATTGTAAAAGTACTCTAATATATAGAATAGTAGTTAAGTAGTAGTTGTTCCAATACAACAGTTGATGGGTGAAATTTCCCTCAGAATTGATTTCATGAGCTAAATTTCTTGTGGAATTATATACATCTATACCAAGTTTTAGTAAATTCTTGTACTTTCTGTGTAGAGAGTAAACCATGTGTGTTGTTATAAACATGATTAATATGATTATTTGCTTACTCACTACCCTGACTACCAAACATACTTACGTACACGTTCACATGCACACACACACACACATACACACACACACATGCAGTTACACAACATGCTCACATACACACATACACAAATGCACATGTATGCAACTTCACATACACACAGACATCACACTGCATGCTATACACATATATGCACATGTTCCATGTTTACATCACCTCAAATGGTCACTGCACCTGAATAGTGGCCTCCAGGAAGACAAAGGTAACTTCATGATACAACCATCGTAGCTGTTGCTGGTAGACAAAAGGCACGTCTCGGGCTGAAGTGACCATAAACAGTGAATAAATCAAGCCGGTAAGATTACCACAGTGTATTACCTTTGATGTGTAGTAACACTAGCCTTAGAAATAAATATCACTTGAACAAATTCCAAGAAAGAGACTACTGAAGTTTTGCAAGAAAAATATACTCTGAGTATTGTTATATTGATATACTTGTAAACAATGAATTTGTAGCTTCCACGTTACTTGTATGTTTGGCCTTATGTCTCATATTTGTACCATAGTTTTGTGGAAATTTATGGCAATATTTTATGTGATTAGTCACAATAATACAATGTTGTGTATTCATGTTAATAGTATACAAGTAACAACCAGTAGGGTACCAGCCCCATTTATCAAACAGTACGGTAGTACTGCTAAAGTAGGAACCCAGTACTTTGCTACAAGAAAGAACTTCCTGATGAAACCATCAAGCTTTTAATGAACTCACTGGTATCATATCATTTGTATTGTGCTTTGCCTGTGTGGGGCTCTTCCTTTCTTTGTTTCATTTAGAATGGTCTGACATACTTTAATATTCCTATATCGCTCATATAGTCTATTAAACAGCAAGTGTATAATCTTTGTATATATATTAATGAATGGGCTTTGATTATCCAAACTTTTGGATTATCTGAACATGTCTTGATTCCGATGAGGTTGAATATCAAGGGAGAACTGTAGTTGCTCAGAATAAGTTAATATGGCTGGTCACTACAGGTAGTTAGTTTACAATGACATTAATAAATAAAGACAGATGTTGACTGCATGCAAACTGTGACAACCATCATTTCATACCATGCACACAATATGCTTTGAAGGGAAGAGACGCAATTAGGCCAGAGTCAAATATGCATGCAGAAACATTTTAATCAGTGAAATGGTCTATTAGGGTATTTAACTCTAAGGGACTGTTCTAGAGTGTAGGAGGCATTTTTCTGTTGCAGTTTGCATTTTCTACTGACTGGGTGTATTAGAGAGTATTAATCTGTTTTCAGGTGTTAGTATTTTGAAATATCCACATAATACACTGGCATAACATGCTAATATTTTGCACATAATACACTAGCATATGCTGGCATAGCACTCTAGCCTATTTATTATGCTGGCATATTTGCTGCAGGCAGAGACACAATAGCTAATGAGATTTGTTTATTATTTGAAGTATACAGTTTGACCATAATGTTTAATGGTTGATTGAGTATATACCTGATTGTGATCTAGTGTGGTTTTGGCTCTCCACAGGTTCCTTCCAACTGACACTTGCTACAAGTTTATGTAGCTATTTATCCATCTACTCTTGTTACCTGATTTAATATCTGATCTTGTCTATAGTTAGGCCATCATTGTTATATTCCTTCAACCCGCATCTTTTTTTTATGTAGCCACACCAAATTTTAATTGCCATTATAGATCACATGAGTGCACTATTTCATGATAGCAGGAGGCACAGAGTGATCAAGTTTTAAGGTAAAGCATTATCTGTGCATGGAAACATAGCAGAAGGTTGGAAGTCCCTCCACTGTTGTTCAACAAGGTGCATGGTGTACAGCCCTGGCAACCTTCAAGATCAAGATACTCTAATAGAGCAGTCAGAGACTGAAATAACTAGAGTTAAGTGTATAATCAATAATCAATAACACCTCTCACCCGCATCATCTTTTGTTCTGTTGGGTGATGGGAAACAAGCAATATAATAATGATGGCCTTAAGTGTTCATGAATCTCCACAGGTTCTTTCCAAGTGACTTTGGCTGCAAATTTATGCACAGTAATTTGGAACATAAAAGTACTTCAGCTAAGACCTTCTACATCCCAAATAGACTGATTGGTTCAGCCATTTGACAACTACAGGTGTCTGGAAAAAAGATCATCTATGTTGATGTGTCACTGTATAGAGGTTGAGCACTTTGACCATAGTGGTGGGATAAACCAGCTAGTACCCCTACTAATCGAAGAAAGTTCTTTCATATTGTACCCTTTACATCATTAAAAGATGTCTCAAAACCATCATACATGCAGAGATTTGGACTACATGGACATGTTATTGCACTGTATACTAGACCTATCTGCTCGAAAACATTAGTTAATGGCATGTAAGGAGTTGCTACAGACAAAACAGACCATACCTGGATCAAACAGCAATAGCACAATGTTCACAGCAACTGTTTCCATCATTTGAGTGGCTGTGGAGATGTTGCAAATGCGTTGGCTTCTCAAAAACCAAAGAATAGCGGTGTCCGGAAATGGTAGTCAACGAAGCATGCTGACTTCAATGAGCCGTATCTTCCATAGCTGAGACTCCAAATTTTTATCAACACACCACCATAGACTGATGTTACATTCCCTAGAGTTTGGTGGAAATCGGAGCTGTAGTTACTGAGTTCAGGGCTACTGTCCAGATTGTTGATCGCTTTGTTTGGTTATTGATTGTTTTTCCGGACAGATATATTGGCTTTGTATTCCTAGCTACTTCAAAGGTTCGGGCTGAAATTTTATATTCAAAGTACTTTAGCTTAGACCTTTATACGCTTCAAATATTTAGACTGATCGGTTTATCCGTTTGGCAACTACAGGTGTCAGGGAAATAATTGTCCGGTTATTGATGACTTACTCTAGACTAGTACATATCAATTGTATCATGTGCCCTCCCTCATGATATGTGCACACTTACAGACACACAGACATGCACACAAGGACTCAGCTGTCATGTGAAACACAGTTATTGCCACACAGCCAACCAGCATTGGGATGCCTGTGCACCACTCAGGCACTCGAGTCTTGTATAGGAAGGAGTCTTGTGCAAGCAAATCCCTGGGGCAGGACTAGTAACCTACAGGAGGACTGTCCAGGTCTCACAGTGAGAGGCTGCAGAACCCTACTGTAAGTTCCAACACTGCTAAGCAAGACAAGGATGGTTGGACATTTGCTTTCCCAGGTAATGTTTATGCTATACCTGGGAAGGCTGCTTCCCCAGTTGACACCAGGCCACCAGGCCCCCATCAGGGACTCAGGGTAAACTGGAGCAATGTGAGTAAAGTTTCTTGCTCAAGGAAACAACAACAACACTAACTTGGTATAACCAGGCATCGAACCTGGAACCTTTCCATTACCAGGGTAATAGGGTGATGTTCAAGCCACTTGGCTATGCTGCTTCACACACACACACACACGCACACACACACACACACACACACACACACACACACACACACGCACACACACACACTTATGTACATACATACATATATGCACGTACGTACGTACGTACATACGTACATACATACATATGCACGTACGTACGTACATACATACATACATATGCTCATACGTACGTACATACATACATATGCTCGTACGTATGTACGTACGTACGTACATACATACATACATACATACATACATACATACATACATACATACATACATACATACATACATACATACATACATACATACATACATACATACATACATACATACATACATATATACATACATATATAAGCTGTGTGTATGCATGCACATAATGTACATGGACTAAATTTAAGCACTTTCCACTATGACCTTTGTTTACAAAATACAAAAAACTTATTTTTCTTTATACACAAAATTTGATGTTGTTCCAAATATTCATGCTGCACTTTACGGTCACAATTGAATAATAATATAATCACTACATGAAATGATGTGTATTCCCATTTCTTAATGTCTTTCTCATTTCTAGGAGTGTGAAGAATGATTTCTGAGTACACATGAGTCCGTGAAATTGTTTGCCTCATTTTATGACGTCGATGTTTTTGAAGACTGTGATGGTAGTTATGAGAAAACCCCTTGCCACACTCTGGACTTTGACTGCAATAAATATTGTTTTGGTATTGCACAGCACCTATTGATGTCATGCCCCACCCCTGGGTAGAGTGGGGCAATTGACAAAGTCTAGTGTCTGGAACTGGGGTTAAGAAATTCCACTATGTCCCCACCTCAAAAGAGGGGCTTCTTTTTACCTATTAAAATAATTTTGGTTCAACAAACTGCCACCGTCAGCAACCCCATGGGTGGGGCAAGATGTAGATGTCAAATCCCCAATAGGTGTATGGGGTCCCTAGAGGTGGGGCTTGACATTGATAGGTGCATTAGTATGTGCATATTAATTTTCTTGATTGAGTAAGTTACTTGTTTTATTAGTAGCTAAATTATTCACTTGTTAAATGTGCTCATGCATAGAAGGTACTATATATAGAGCAATAAAGATGTAATGGTATATAGCTAGCTTACTTCTGAAGTAGAGAAGCTTCTGAACGGATCGGTCTTCGTCTTTCCTTTTGAAGCCAATGATTGCTTGTATCAGTGATTGTTGGCATAAGCGTCAGCAATATATCAAAGTAATCGTAAGTATCACAGATGCATTAACTTCTTGAGGTAGTTAGTCAAGATCACGTGATCGTTGCTAAGCAACGACCAGTGGTTTTTGGGGATACAATGAACCTAAAAAATCCCGTACTCGACAATCCGTGACCACATAATTTTATTGAAATCATCAGTAAACGTCGAGTGACGTCATAACTTAGAAAAATCACCACTATAAAAATAATGGTTACTAATCTATCCGGAACTAGTCAGAAAGAAGTAGTAGCTAGAGCAAGGCTGTGCGGCGAATTCAAAGGGGTGCAAGATAAGTTGACGGAAAGAAGTGAGTCAATGAGATTATGCACTGAATAGCTACTTTTTTTTTGTCATTGCATGTCGAAGGCGCCAGCATGAACGCAGGCCGTGATCGAGGCTTATGTATTATTTGCAACTCGTATGGCTACGCATATAAGAAACCAATTTAAAACTTGTTCCCGACACCCATGCTCCTTCAAATGTGTCTACCCCTTCTGGTGGTGCCAGCCTCTGTGGCTGAAATTGCGAAATATTCCACTTTGACTACTTCTTTTCACTTCTCTCCTCTTTGTATCGAGACCCTGGGTTCTTGTGCACGTTGATTGGTGCGGCGGATAGGTTCCCGGGTCATGGAGCGGACTGGAGAGCTACACAATATTTTTTTTAATTCAGAAGATTTCGATTGATGTGCAACGCGGTAACGCTGCTTTAGTGATGACGACCATTCCATTGCCTCAGGATTGGGCAGAGTTAGCTACTCTGCCCGATTGGTAGATGGCATTGATTGCAAATGATGACCTACCAATGTAGTGTTTAACTGCCTGGTTATTAGTGATTCTAATGGTCTGATGTGATCCAAAAAAATAAATGAATGAAAATAAGGCCAGGCCACTACAATGAGATAACTTGTTTCTCATCAACTTCTCATAGAGTAACACATGCGGGCAGGTGGGCGGGTTATCTCACTATCTCATTATTGCACAAGCCATAGCTATAAATTGCAGGATGTATTATTTGTACAAAACATGCAGTATAATAATCCTTTATTTCAGGTTATTGGCAGGGTACACACCAAGCACTGGTGTGCACTAAGAGTAAAACTCCGAGTTCACATAAACTTCAACTTCAGTAACAAAGCTTTCAAGTCCTTTATGAGAGTTCCACCAGTCTTGGGGTCATGTACCATACCCAAGTACAGCAGCAGCAGCAGCTGCAGCAGAAGCAGCAGCAGCAGCAGCAGCAGCAGCAGCAGCAGAAGCAGCAGCAGCAGCAGCAGCAGAAGCAGCAGCAGCAGAAGCAGCAGCAGCAGCAGCAGCAGCAGCAGAAGCAGCAGCAGAAGCAGCAGCAGCAGCAGCAGAAGCAGCAGCAGAAGCAGCAGCAGCAGAAGCAGCAGCAGCAGCAGCAGCAGCAGCAGAAGCAGCAGCAGCAGCAGCAGCAGCAAACAACAGCAGTGTTAGCACGTGTAGGCTAGTCGGTCTTATTATGTGGAGGGACTCTGCATGGTTGTGGCAGAAGTAGCAACACTAAAGCTACTATGACTCTCAGATATATATGATGGCCCTGCACATAGGGCATGCAGATCACGGTACCAATGCTAGTGTATAGTCTAATGTACATTGTAGCACTCACTGTTGATGCCTTGGTGGTTGTTGATGCTCCAGAAAGTACTCTACTCAACACAGAAGTAAACTTATTAAATGGTGTCTATATCTCAATGGGATTGCAGTTTTCCATGGAAATAGTGCTTTTCTACGTGATAAACCCACTACCACAACACTAAAACAAAAGCCATGTTGCAATCTCGTGCAGTAATGAGTGCGCATGGGAAAAAGAAAATTTTGGTGCGGGCGGTTGATGAGAAACAAGTTATCTCTCATTGTAGTGGCCTAATAAAAGGAGAAAAATAAAATAAAAATGACATAAATATAGCTATTAGCTATGGGAGTATGGTGTTGCATGCATGCTATACAGTATACGTAGCTATAATAATAATTATGTGAATGGATTTTCGAAAAGCGGCCACACGCATCCAATTCGATTAACTTACATAGTGTTCAAGTAGCATGATACAAGTCTGAAATTTCTCTATTTTATTAAGTCATGTTGGTACTCACTATTCACCAAAGTTCAAGTCAATAGCATTTTCCAATTTTAAGGTTATGAATTGTCGAAGTTGGTAAATTCGAGTGGTCACCAACTGATTCGAAATCTCGTACACTCCTGGCTGAAATCTGATACGAAATCTTTGAAATCAGTAGAATTCTATAAAATCTGAAATCAAATCATATGATTATGATTATGATTATGATTAGATACTGGAAAGACAGCACTCAGTGCTGGTTACATCCAGGAGGGGGGGGGACCCTCAAAACAAAAAGGGGGTTAATTACAACAAATCTAGTCCAAAAATACAATTATTAAACTGTTCTAGTGACTCTGTATCGATGATGTGATTAGGGAGGTTATTCCATTGCTTGATAGTTCTTGGAAAGTAACTCTGTTGGTAAGTAAGTGTTCTAGTTGGAGGAATTATATATCTGTATTGGTGATGCAATCTAGTTGGATATGAAGTAGGCTTGAAATACTCAGGGAGCTGGATAGATGGCAAAGCGTGATGTAATACTCTATATAGTAAGTTCAAACGATCAATACATCTTCTGCTCTGTAGGCTCTTCCAATGCAGTTGATCCAACAGGTAAGTGACACTACTCATTGGATTGTAATCCGATGCTACCCATCTTGCAGCACGACGTTGTACCTTCTCTAAAGTATTAATTAAGTATAGCTGGTGAGGGTCCCAGACACAACTAGCATATTCCAGCAGAGGACGTATTGATGTTAAATAGGCTGTTATCTTAACTTCTTTGGAGCATTTACTTATATTACGTTTAAGAAAGTTGAGACTTTTAGTTGCTTTGCCGCAAAGATGATCGATGTGGTGGGACCAAGACATTGATTGGTGGAATATGACCCCTAGATATGGATGCTGACTCTTCAGTTCCAGAGCTTTATTGTCAATGTATTATAATGACTCCGTGATCTCGCCGTAATTCTTTGTTCATCATTTTATTAGCTTATAATTGAATCAGGTAGCTAATAACTAGATCGGAGAGAACTATTGCCACTGTAACTAAACTACTGTATAGCCACATGCTTACGATTTGGAGAAAATAAGATCGTTCAAGGTTTCTTTATTCGATATACCTCGCGTTATAGCTACGTCGCTATGACTATAGCTAGCTATATAACTATATCTATAGCTATAAGTATTATGCTATTTTTTAAAGTAGCTATTTATGTTATTTATCTAGTTATACTGAGAAGCAGAGCTATTTATATGCTTGAGCTAGATAGCTATTACGATGACTATATAGCTACAATATAGCTAGCTTATATAGTCCAGTTTCAATAGCTTTCACTTCTAGCTTTTATAGCTGAAATATCTACACTAAATATAAAATTATGCATTAACTAAACTGAATATATGCACGGTATCACCTCTGGTATCTAGGACATGTGAGCAAGAAAGCATCATGATGTATTCATGTTTTCTTTTCCTCTTGCTTTTAGGAGGTTTCCCTCCTACTTTTAGGTGGTTTCGTTCCTGCTTTAAGAGGTTTCCCTATTTCCATTTATATAATTGTGACCGGATTTGCCAAAAAGGAGTCTTCCACACACATCCAATTTACCAACTTTGACAATTTATAACATCAGGTCAGAAAGAGCTATAAATTTAGTCAGAAATGAGCACCAACATAGCTGAATAAATACTGAAAATTACAGGGAAATATGATACTCGAATACTAAGTTATGGTCTCCCAAGTTTATAGAAATGGATGTGTGTGGAAGATCCCTTTCCGCAAATCCGGTCACAAGACCTTCTTTAGTAGCTACATAGATTTCCAAATCCACTGGGATCTCTTGTTTACTGAATAGAAAGGTTGGAAACTGCTGTATGGCTACTGTACTGTAAAAAATGCTTTTAGGAGGTTTCCTCCTGCTTTTAGAAGGTTTTCCTCCTGGTTTCCCTTCTGCTTTAGGTGTTTCCCTCCTGTTTTTAGGTGCTTTCCTTCAAATCTTGTGAAACAATTTTGATATCTGTGAAATCAAGCAAAATCAGTTAAGATTTTGAAATCTGTACACCGATTTTCCCAGCTGGTGACCCCTCGGTTAAATTGGATGTGTGTGGAAGACTCCTTTTCGCAATTCCGGTCACATATACCTAGCTAGTAATAATCTATTATGTAACTACTGAATAATCAACCAAAATAAATAGGTCATGGGTTACTGTGATGCTCAACCCATTATCCCCTGCATGAGAACAACTTTGCACTAGATACGTACAATGAAATCTGCCATTGCGAGAGCCATTGTTTTCAACTTTGGATTACCAGTGTAAATGTTGGGCAGGGAGAACTTGATTGACCAATTCTATATCCACTATCCAAAGCAGTGGTAAGTATGGTCTACAGCTACCTCACTATTTTTGGTCACTACTCAATAGTGGCATATAGAAAACATAGCCAAAAACTACTTAAAAGAATATAAGAGTTTTTAGTAGAAAGTACGTATTAGAAGGACATCTGAAACTTGTTCTCAGGCATTCGTTATAATTCTGTCCATCATTACTAGTAACCCCACCACCACTTGTCCATGCACTACTGTTATAATGGACTAACACAAAGCTTTAATGGATTTTCAGTAAAATGATAGCTATGACTACTAGTAGTGCTTATGTTCATTACAAGTACCTCGAACATTTATAATAGAATGATAGTATTTTTCTGTCACCACTTTTTAGTTCTTGTAACACTGCCTGTGTCTTTTATGTTTGCACTATTTGTTCACTTCAATATGCAAGCCCCAACATAAAGCCAGCAGTTCCTGTGCTTGTTCATTTTTATTGCCTTCTAACAACTGTGGAATACCTAACTCCAGATTGGATGACCCAGGTCACAACAGTCATGTTTATTCTAGTATCAAGCAAGTCTCATCCACTTTGTAACTTACATCATATCATGTGTGATAACGAACTATTAATTTCATTGACAAAGTATTCTTGACAATTGATTTTGAGGACAAAATTAATCTAATCAGCTTAGTTCCAGGGGTGAATAATAATTATATTATAGTGGCTTGTGAATAGTAAAGATATATATGAAACAATAAAAACTGTAATGTGAGATTATAGTCAAGCTGGAGATTAGTCAAGCTGGAGCTTAAGAGAAGTTCTCAATCATGTACAATCATAGGTGGCAGAATGAGGGAGGGGGGCTCAAGACCCCTTGATGTGATGAAGCCTCCCTTAAAATTGATGTGATGAAGCTTCCCTCAGAATGATATCTTGCTGAAATCATCCTTCTTGGAGTGGGGCTGAAAACCGTGAAAAAATTGTTATGCTCTAATATAGAATACTCATAATAGAGCAGTCAAAGTGCTTCATAAAACCATGTTACTATCAGTAAAAAACTCCTACAGTGGGAATCGAACCACTGTCCTCTTACTTTGAAAGTTGGTATCTTATGACTGTACCAGGCGTTTCCAGTGTCTAAAGGCTACTTATATACAGTAAATGGTATTTGTTTATTAACCCAGCTAAAAACTTTGCCAAAAGAGGTTTAATGCAAATAAAAAGTTGGTACTTTGGTTGAAATGTTTCAAATTGTAATTAGTTATGGTGAACTGTGAGACACAGTGAAAGCTAGAATGATTAGACAGTCCTCCAGACCTCCTGCTGCCAGAGATTATATATTCCGGTCATCCCCCTGGCCTCACATCAACTACTTCCTCCACCACCATGTGCAATCCCTTTAAAAGCAAGAAGACGTTTGGCATAACATATTTAGCCTTTGGGAAAAATTATATGGCCACTTGTCAGTTGTTGATTTGTACTGACAAGCTCAAAGTGTGATATGTTTTAGTGTTTGATTAATATATACATAACTACATGCATGATAATTTTAGCCATATATAACATTGACTGTAACCAACTTTGTAGTTAAAATGTAGCTCATACTCTCCAGACCCTTGTTTCATTTAAATTTTTTAAGTGGCTGTCTTGGTCAGTGAGTCATGCAAGCCAGTTGTGTGATTAAAACATTTTATAATGCACTTTATATTGATATTGTAGACATAATTACTGTAACTGTACATGTAACTTAGCCATGTTTTTTCAGAATAAAGCATTTTAAAATTTACAGAATTTTATGATGATACACAAATGTTTAACCTGTAAACAATGCTTTATACTGTAAAATTATAATTGCATCATAATGTTGGTTTTTTGAAGATCCGGTCACATTATTATAGGGTCATTCCATGTCAAATCAACAAGGAATTTAGGGTCACCTCTCAGATTTTTACGAAACTTGGTGTGTTTGTAGTACCTATGGTGCTTATCACTCATGCAAATTTTTAGCTCCATACATTCCATAGTTTCTGATTTATGACCACAAATATTTTGAATATTTCATGAAAATTTGGTCCATCTCTTGTTACAAAATCAACTGCAACTTTGTACTGTGTAAATATTTTTAAACACACTTTTCAGTGATGGAAGACTGTTGATTGACCTTTCCAGTGATCCCTAAATTATGGGATATCTACTTAATTATGGTTCAAAAGTACTTCATTGAAAACTTTAATCCCTTATATTTTGAAAACTGCTGCTTGAAATTTTTCGAATTCTTTTGTGAATAATGATTGGGTCATAGTCTATGTTTGATAAACTTTTTGTGGTGTGACCACAATGGGCTCAAGAGATATAATGAATTATGTTGTGGTATGCGGTGGAATTTGCAGTCTATTATTGCTGCATTGGAGTGTACACCTCCAATAACCACTTACAACAAGGCCATGCCAAGTTTGTCTTACAGAGTGAAGGTGTCTAGGTGCATTGCAACCTGTATTAATGACCACCTGTAATGAAAGACCATCTATAAGCTGTAGCTAATTTATACTTTAATTGGATATTAATGTATTATAATAGCACCAAAGCATCAACCCTTTCTAGTAAATGGTCCTTATTAGACAGGTTGACTATAAATGAGATTATCATGCATCCATAAACACATTAATGTTGTACCATCTCTTCAGTTATACCTTATTTATTAAGTAAAATCTCGTCGTAGTGCACTCACATACATATCCCCACTCTACACTATTCAAGTTACGTACATGGCTGCATAGGTACAATAGACCTCCTCAAAAAGAATACCTGGGCACCTTAATAGCCTCATGATCTTACTTTATAATTGTACGTACATTTTGGGCCCAAGACAAGTCTGTGGTTTCTCAAAAATGAACACTTCATCAATGGTCCAGGGAATAGAAGAGTTACACTATATACAGTAGATGCATTACTTGTACCAAGAGTTTTTATATTATTAACACTTGCACCTCAATGTGTGATTTATAGTACTGTAATTACTAAAATGGTTTTTCAAAGTATTTTGGGTTGACGCTTTGAACATCAGTACAGGCAAATGTTAAGTATGTGGTCAGCATGTCCTATGTGAGTATGTGCATGAGTTTATGACTTGATCTTCAAAGTGGTCATGAATGTAAAGTAATGTAGTAATTAATTTCACATATTGAGGTACAATTAATGCATGTATGGTAAAACCCCTCCATTGCTAGGACCATAATAAAGTGCTCATATTACAGAAGCCACAGAAGTATCTTGGTCTAAATGTATGTGCACCACTAGAGTGGGAGTACAGTGTATAAACAGGTGTCCTGGTTATCAAGATATCCAGGTATCCCTTCTGAGGAGTTCTGTTATATGTATCTATGTAGCCACATACGCAACTTAAATATGGCTAAGTCCACTACAGTGGTATTCAACTTAATAAAGAAGGTATTTGTAAAGAGATAGTACATTTACATGATGTTCATGGACACATGGTGGTCAGATCTGTAATTTATAGTCAACCTGTCTAATAAGGACCACTTTTGGATTTGCTAGAAAGGGTTGTTGATGCTTTGGTGCTATACATTAATGAAGTATAACTTAACTGCAGCACATAGATGGCCTTTCAATACAGGTGGTCATTAATACAGATTGCAATGCACCTAGACACCTTCACTCTGTAAGATAAACTTGGCATGGCCTTGTTGCGAGTGGTTATTGGAGGTGTACACTCCAATACAGCAATAATAGACTGCAAATTCCACCGCATACCACAACATAATTCATTATATCTCTTGAGCCCATTGTGGTCCCACCACAAAAATTTTATCAAACATAGACTATGACCCAATCATTATTCACAAAAGAATTCGAAAAATTTCAAGCAGCAGTTTTCAAAATATAAGGGATTAAAGTTTTCAATGAAGTACTTTTGAACCATAATTAAGTAGATATCCCATAATTTAGGGATCACTGGAAAGGTCAATCAACAGTCTTCCATCACTGAAAATTGTGTTTACAAATATTTACACAGTGCAAGGTTGCAATTGATTTTGTAACAAGAGATGGACCAAATTTTCATGAAATATTCAAAATATTTGTGGTCATAAATCAGAAACTATGGAATGTATGGAACTAAAAATTTGCATGAGTGATAAGCACCATAGGTACTACAAACACACCAAGTTTCGTCAAAATCCGAGAGGTGACCCTAAATTCCTTGTTGATTTGACACGGAATGACCCTATAGTAAACCTCAATGTGTCTATACTATTTCTGTTTGTGCATGAAGAGCATGTTTACACGCAGAGCACTGTGTCAGAAATGCTTACTAATTTTTGTAATGAAGCCCCTAAAATGAATATTATGGTGATAGTTGGTTTTGTATGTATGACATGTATATTGTGATTATGTGATTTCTATGAAATGAGCTAAGGTGGTTTTAAGTAAGCCAAGCATATAGTAATGTCTCCAAACAAGTATGAGATAATTGAGTATTATCCTTAATATGAAAGTCAACACTTGTACTGAAGGGGAAGTGTCATATCTGTAGTGTATTTACCATACATGTTTTATCACCATCAATTTGGTTTTTAACATTGGCTATTTTTTCTGAGAGTTGATTTCTTGTGAGCTCCATTTACCTTTTGTATGCCCATGCAGAAGAGAGTATTTACTAGTTAAATACATTCCCATATTTAGTAGAATGTCTTATGTGAGCTTCAAAATGTGAAATGCAAAACTAGAAACTCACTGGTTTTACTAGGAAACAAATTGTATTTCATATTAGCTTAAAAGTATTGTACTTTGTTTTGTAAAAACAATGTATTTTTGTGCATATACTATTATTACAATAATTATAGCAATGTTGCCACAGTGACATTTGATTATGTAATCTGCTAGTGGTTCCAAGTGGATTTGTTCATTTGAAATTCATGACCTCATCATCCAGTTTCTCAATAACATGTGTTTCTTAGTGCTTTTACTATATAAGGCTGCATGTGAAGTTGACACAACACAGGAAGCTACAGTGGAGTAAATGCATGGCTGCCTGTGTGGTCATGTTAGGTGTTCAATAGAGCAAATTATTGTTCTTGTGCTGAGTCATCAAGAATTACATCATATGAATGCTCAAAAATTCTGCTTTTACTCAGCCTGTTCTCATTGTGATATGAAACACAACACCAAAAGTGATGTGATAGTATGCAAAATATTTATTTGTGCAGTAGGATTCAATAATTATAAGGTTGATTGTGTAAACCACTCTGGTAGTTTTTGATCTCATATAAAAGCAATGCTTTTATTTATGGAAGCCTATAGGTTCTTTTACAAAGGTCTTTGCACATTGCGCATTAATACACAACTTTGCACATATATCACATCTTTGTGCATCTTAGCACATAAAGGTCTTTGCACATTTATTACTGAGACGAGTCTTTCTGTCACATGACTTTGCTAAATCATAATTGCATATTTGTTGTGCTATTTTTGTTATGTTGTACCACATTAGAAACCATTTGTGGTAAATTAGTGTTAAAATCTTAACTATGGCCATTAGCAAGCTGAACCTATCCAATCCTGATAGCATAGGATTCCGCTTTAGTTATATATGAATGTGCCGTACCACCCAAAATACCTTTATGTAAAATTACTGGTTCCTATATATCTAACTGTTTAAATTTGTCCCTTTATTACTTGGTAGAAGCTAACAAGTTATTCTTTCATGTGTGGATGTGGGGGACACTGAGTATTTGATGTATTTTTCACCTACATCACAGACTGCATTTTCATCACAAATGTAGCTTGTCCATGTAAAGCTGCCTTGGACATTTCTTATTGTTTAGTCACTTTTTAGTGGTGTTGCTATAATTTTACTACATATTATGTTATTGGCATGCATTTTGATTCTGTTTTACAATATTTAGCCATCACCCCTTCCCTCTACCCTTATGTACATAATTTAGGACAATTGTCACTTTAATTTTGGTACCAGACAGACACTAGTAGGCCTGAGCCTATTATGCTAAAAAATTTACCTATTATTCTTTCCAGAATTTCCCAAAAAATTCTATTATTCTTTTTATTATTCTTGTATCCAGCCTATTATTCCATAATTATTCTCATTCAGTATAATTATATCTGCAGCTAGTCGGCGCTTAGTTTCAAGGTGCTGTTATAAGTAGTTTTGTCCGAATTAGTGTTAAAGCCATATATGAAGCATTCCACCTTACACATTATTTTTCTATCTATAATAGTTACAGCAGACTTAGAATAGCTATCTACAGTATTAATTCGAGTGTATTTAATTATTAGTGTATTATAATAATATGCTGTAACTACTGCATAGCTACTAAGTTAGGTAGATAATAATGCTTAAAGACTTGAAGAAGATATACTGGTATAAGATGTATAAGTTTCAGAATTGCAGATAATCATGCAGCATGCTGGCTGCAGATTGTTAACATGAAACGATCTGACCGCTCTATTAGAGTATTTGAGCGTTCTATTAGAGTATATCGATCTTTTAGAAGCTTTTCAGCTCCTTTCAGCCAGCACTCCTGTCAGCTTTATTAGTTTATATCATTTGTAGTATTTTAACTCTTTATTCTAGGTAATCAAGAAGAGACACGCCCCCTAATTCCACCGATTATTCCCGTGGACGTCCAATGATTATAAAATTATGCCTGTAACCATCCTATTATTCCGGAATTATTCTCACAAAATTGGTGACCTATTATTCTCAAGATTATGCCGGCATAATAGGCGCAGGCCTAGACACTAGTTATAGTCAGACACAACATGTATCTTCTAGGAAAATTGTCAGGATGTCCTGGTCTGTGTATTCATAGTCTGTGTACTCTTCAGCTGCCAGCTGTGACCAGGCACACCTAGTTTTCAAAGAAAATAGGATTAATGTACTTACCTTTTAAAAATTAAACTGTATGTATGAAAATTGTATGTAACATGTTACGTACTGAACTCACACTTGTAACCTATGAGCTACGTACTGTAGGTGGTATATATATATATATATCTGTTATTAACAATTCCAACTGTCATGCATGTCTCACATATTGGGTGGTGGGCTTCACCCACTCCTGTGGGGTACTAGTCCTGTCCTACAAGAGGATTTGCCTATACATACTCATGGTATCTGAATAGCGCACAAGTGGCCCAGCGTCTTACTGGTTAGGCATGACTGTGAGTCAACAGCACCCAAAGCAAATTCGAAAGCCTTTTTGTTTATTTCTTTGCCTGACATACTTCTCCATCTGAGCAATCCTGATCACCAGGCATTTGTTCTTTACACTCTGTATCAGTATGCAAACTAACACTAGTCAGAAGCTGCCAAACTATTGGTCATGTCCATACAACACTTATATAATTGGGCAAGCAATACTGTAATTTAACAGGGAAAGATCTGTAACTTAAAGTGTTTTATTATTATTATTATTATTATTATTAGCACTTTACAGTGACCAGATGACAGCAACATGTGCTGCAGCCTTAGGATTACCTAACCTAATTTCAAGGACTTAGACCTATGACTTGACTTACTGACTGATAATGTGTAATAGAAAAGGGGCCAAAGTAAGGAAAAAAATCTCTCCAACCCCAGGATTCGAACTACAGATCACCCAATGTCTAGTCGGGGCCACACTCAGTATTCCTCCAGGAGGGATGGATTTTCTTCCTTAAATCTAAAGTATTTATTATTAGTACTTTAGGCCAATGAAACTTGATTACCAGTTTCTCGCTCAGATTTTTGAAAATTTGATGCGGGCGGGCGGTTATTATTCATTATTCATTATTTTTCCAAAAGCACAACACACATCCAAACATGAAGATTCCTGCCAAAAAACAGTGAGATCTATACTGATTACTCTTGCATTAAATAGCTAAAGTACGTTACTAATCTATAACAAGTGATTTTTCCATTAGAGTATAGCTGATTGCTCTATTAGAGTAAAAGTGACCGTTCTATTAGAGTATTTCGATCTGAAATACCAATAATGAAATTCCATGCGGGTGTATCAAAAGCATGCGGGCGATGACGCGAAACTGCTAATCAAGTTTCATTGGCCTTACAGTGACCAGCGACAGCAACATGTGCTGCAGCCTTAGGATTACCTAACCTAATTTCACTGAAGGACTTAGACCTAGTGACTTGACTTACTGACTGATAAGGTGTAACAGAAAAGGGGCCAAAGTTAGGAAAAATGTAACTATCAATTTTAAATGAGAGGAAGTATAATACATAAGAAAAACATTCTCTACAGCGATTGTCATAGTTGGTATAACAGTAGACTGATGCTCTCATGTAAAAGCTGCTTAGACACCAAGACCAAGGGAACTAAACGATTTAGTAACCTGAGGCTGTAGTGCCCCGAGAGCAGCAAGGGCACTACTAAGGGCCAGAGGGTTACCAAATTGCTTAGTCCCCGTTGGTCGCGGTGTCTAACTATGGTTTAAAGTACACACCTTTATAGCCAGAGCATTAGGGTGGGGTGAAAGAGCAATGCAGAACAGCAGAATGGTTTCTTCCTGAAGTTCTTACAGCGCTCACAAAATAATTATTCGACCGGTAACCAGAGTAATTAATGGCTAGAGATACAGTAGATACGCCGTTAAGTCTACTATTTATCCAGAATTATCGGAGAAGAATTGTATTACAGTATTGGTAATATCAAGTACTCCAGTGTACCTTTTGTGTTATAATTATTTTTCACGTACAAAATTGCCTGAGGACGGGTTACTAAATGAACATGTGTAGGTGATTAAATGGACATGTCAGGTGACTACGTGATTTAGTAACCCCCTAAATGAGCTGTACCATAGTCTAAAATTAATTAATAGTATGTATGGTATCTTGCCATATTAGATTACTAGTGATAATTTTCTTGGTACAGCATAATTAGATGATTGGATTAGAGAGGGGCTTTTCTGTGTATGCTTGGCTTCACCAGATGTTCATTCTTGCATTACACACATGGTACATGTTTTCACTATAGTTGATATTTGTATGTGTACAATACTTATGAAAAAGCATCATTGAATTTCTACAGAAACAACTATTGTATGTACCATAAGAACATGATCTAATTATTTAACAAGAATTGCAGTCATGACCAATACATACAGTGGTAGGAGATGAGTACATGGACATCATAATTCTTGTAATTCCCTTTTTCTGTAGTATATACCACTTGACCACAGGGCAATATATGATACCACCCTGTGGTTAGGGCGATATCATGATATAGCCCTGACCACCACTGCCTTTAATGCTGAGGCTTACAAAGCATCGGTTCCCTTTGATTCTTCATATAGAACTGCTTAAAGTTTGCATTGTGGGTTTCAGTTTAGTATGTTGGTTTAGTTAGGCTAGGCATTCTTTTGAAGGAAAAATAGTTGAGTGGGTTAACATTGCATATTTCAGTTACTAGGCATCACCAATGATTGTTTTCACAATGTGGAAATTGTTTTTCTACACAGCACATTTCAACCACATGACAAAATGGCTCAGACATTCTCAACCTAGCTATACTCCTAAGTATTTATTTTATTAGCACCTTAGTTGACTTTAGGAATCCACAAAATGGTTATTTGGTTTAAAATGGTATCACTACACAACCAGCGAAACCCAAAATCATTTCTTTTTGTGCCCACAATTAAAACCCACAAGTATAAAAGTAATGTGGTGAATGCAGGTTTGTCTTCCTTCATCTATTAGGTCAGCATACCTGAGTAGTATATATTATCATGGCCACTCAAGATTTTCCTGATATACATATGCCAAAGCCCAAGGGCCGCAGGCCTGGGGGCTTGGGAATATACGTATATCAGGCAAATCCCTCATTGTCATAGTGTAACTATTTAATATATATTATTATACTGGTATAAATAAATATAGTTTCTTCCGTTGCATGATCTTTATTCAGCACTTGGCTGTGCTTCTTTTAGTATATATGTTGACTGCCATACATGTACATGTGTACATATTAAAACTGCTTCAAAAATTATTGTGAAATGTGTTTTAAATTGTATTTACATTGTCATTTCTCATTCTAGCACGATGGATAACATGATGTTACTCTTGCTGGTACTTCCATTGGGTGCATTTAGTTATAGTTATGACTGTAAGTAATAAATATGTGTGAATCTATTGTAGCTACAGAGTAGTTTAGAAATGGTGTATTTTGTACATGCATCCCATTACATTGATCTAAGTAAGGTTGTAGGGGAATGTTTTGGTGAAAGAGCTGATAATGAATTCCTCAAAACAGCCAGTGTTGGGCAAGTTACTTTGCAAAAGTAACTAGTTACATATTACATATTACTTGCAACTGAACTATTTAGTTACAGTTACATATTACCCCTAAAATAAAGTAACTGTAATAATATTACATATTATACTACTTTGTGTTCACAACCTTAAACTGTCACGTGAAACTACCACTTTATCACGTGACATGATTGCGTTGTTGGACAATGTGCAAATCTTGGTTATAAGTAAGAAGCTGGTGAATAAGCTTCATTCAGTAGGCTTCGTTACTTCGTTGTGGCTAGGCGTTACTCAAAGAATAACTAACGAGATTAGTAACTTTGTTACTTGCACTAATAATATTACGTTATATTAGACTTGTTACAGTAACTATATTACTTAGGTAACGTGTTACATTTGTAAGCAAAGTAACTTGAGTTATATTACCCGTTTTTATAGCGTATTTCGTTATATTACTTAGTTACCACAAAAGTAATAATGTTACGTAACGCGTTACTCATGTAAATAATTGTAAATACAATTATTTACATGAGTAAATGTAAATACATGTAAATACAATTACATGTAAATACATGTAAATACAATTACTCATGTAAATAAATAATTGAATGGCTGTTTTCAGTGTTGGGAGTAACGCGTTACTTATGTAACGCGTTACTCCCAACACTGAAAACAGCCATTCAATTATTTATTCCAACCATCCTAACCTGGGAATGTTTAAGTGACAAAATAGTCTGTATAAGCACAATCAAGTCATTATTCTGGTCACACATTTATTTGTCTGATATATAGCTCCCCGCATTGGCTTCCATTGGTCACACATGTCTTGATACTGTAACTTTTCTGGTTTATGGACACTGTGATTTATGATTGCAGATTTGGGGCGACCATTTGTAGATGTAAACTGCACTACGGACCATGAAGCACAAACACATACCATTAGTGTATTTTGGAAAGTGGATCCACCTGAAAATCTAAATCTCACACCTGAGCAAATCTCATATCGCTTGGCAGATGCTAGAGCAGATATTTACTGTAATAGTACTAACAGGACAGTGGCTGTAAGTTGCATACTAATGCTATGCTACACACAATGTATTAGCAATTCATATACATATAAGTGAATAGATGTAAACGTTCTATTAGAATCTATGTAGATGTCACTAAAACTATTGTGTAGATGGTTTGAAAAGCATTTATACTTTGAATAATGAGAGGAAAAGAAAGAGGCACCAAAAACAAAATCCTGAAGGTTGATTGATAATGTATAAATACTGATGGGGTGGTTGCTAGGTAGAAATCTTTTCGCATAAATTCAAGCAATTACCAAGTTTATTTTAAGTAATAATCAAGGTATACATCACCAAGTGTTTTGTGCGATGTTCACATGTGTGTATACTGTAAGTTACTTACTTGTGTGTCCATCAGAATGACTATAGTAGAACTTCAGATGATATCAGTGACAAACATCAGTTAAGCTTTGAGATCTCCACACATTATCAGTATTATGAGTCTTGTGAAGTGTTGGTTTTCTATGATGATTTTGATGACCCTTTCCAGAATTTTAGTATCACTACTACTGTAAAAGTGTGTCAACTTGAAGGTTAGTTATAAGCAAGAGTTCATAATAAAAGGTACTATTTTAACTCTTGGTTATAAGGAGTGCTAATTGTAGCAAAATGTGAAAGAATGATTAATTAGTTCCTTGGTATTGTTGAATTCCTGTAACCGACATTGCATTATGGCCACTGTTGGTATAATACTTGATCTTGATTGACCACGGCCACGGTGTGATATGGAAATAATTATTTTAAAATGGAAGAAGACAACTACCAATGAAATTTTAATGTGTAGTACCACCAGCTACATTTAGTAAAAAGTATCACTTGGAGAAATTAAAAGAGACCACTCAAGTGCTGGAAGACAAAATTAATAATATATACTCTGAGTAAAATTTTATTGATATACTTGCAAACATTGAATTTGTAGCTTCCACAATGCTACTGTATGTTTGTATGTTTGGCCTTATGTCATTATTTGTAGTCATCTTTCTGTATTGCATTATATGTACATTCGTATCATTGTTATAAAATGTGGTCTATACATGCGTGGATTTATATGGGTACATACAGTGCCAATTATGTATAGTTTTTGCTCTCTATAGTTCCCAGCAAATTCCTGTCAACCCCTTCAAGCATGAGTGATATAAAGAAAGGTTCAACATTTAACATATCATTTGAGTATTATGCTGTACCCCCACCAACCATCACATGCTACATTAATGATGAGTTTTATGAGATGGTGGACAACACAACATCACATGGTACACTCACTATTGTGTTCACTGATGCTAGTCAAGGAGGATGGTACCAGTGTGTGGTAGAAAATAAGTTTGGGAGTGACAACTACTCTAGTTTTGTGGAAATTGTTGGTAATACTTTATGTGATTACATAATAATGCAATATTGTGTTTACATGTTAATAATATACAAGTAACAATCAGCAGGGAACCAGCCCCATTTATAGCTATAGGTTATTGTACAACTGTCATTGTAAAAGTACTCTAATAGAACAGTTGCAGTAGTTGTTCCAATACAACAGTTGATGGTTGGAATTTCCCTCAGAATTGATCTCAGGAGCTAAATTTCCAGTGGCATTATATACGCCTATACCAATTATTAGTAAATTCTTGTACTTTCTGTGTAGAGAGTAAAACCATGTGTGTTGTTTGAATTAGTCAATGCTTGAAGTAGATCGAGATACTCTAATAGAACAGTCACATTTCTACAAGTGCCATATTTTTATATTGTAAAGTCTGTAAGTAGCTAGTAATTTAAACTATACAATCTGATGCTAAGCAGAAGTTGTAACTATGCTAAATATTGATTGCTGTGTTACAGCTGTTTTGTGACTGCTCTAATAGAGTATCTTGATCGTTTCAATGCAGTACAAGATGAAAGGCAAAGTGTTGTTAAGGGTTTACTAGTTAAAATGGGTGTTAGTTGACTGCAGTTGCATGCCACTAACAGGGCCGTCCAGAGAAATTAGAGGGCCCAGGGAAAAGAGTTAAAGAGGGGCCTAGGGGCAAGGAAGGGTCTAGATCCTGACTGTTCTATTAGAGTATATCGATCTTTCTTTAAACAGGTATTCAAGTGGCCCCTTTCGGGCTGTGGTAGGGGGCAAAATACCCCAGTTACCCCCAATGTGGGCAGCCCTGGCCACTAAAATTACAGTTATATTTTAATATTCTGTCACTGTAGTCGGGGTTTCTGTCAAAACCATGGAAACTCACCTACTGTTATCAACAGTGCATTGCTTATTCTAACAAAAAGTATTGAAATCCCATCCAAAAACAGCTTATAGCTGTAAAAAAAGTGCGCGTCCAAGTAAAGCAGAGTTAACTGCGACAAAAAGTAATGATATCATAATGCGGCCATGTGCGAGGTGTGCAAGTTGTAAAATTAATATTAGCTAATCAGATAATACAATGTTATTGTTAAAGTGTTAATGAGAACTATGTGATGCTGCTAGTTTTTAAGTGTGTGAGCATCTTCATAAATGCCACATAAATTTAATTCTCAATAAAGCAATGTGTATAAATTCTCTGATAGTAATAAATAGTTTGAGTTTGGCTGCCTTTCCTGTATACAGCAATGCTACGAACAAAGGAAAGGTGGCCAAACTCAAACTATTTATTACTATCAGAGAATTTATACACATTGCTTTATTGAGAATTAAATTTATGTGGCATTTATGAAGATGCTCACACACTTAAAAACTAGCAGCATCACATAGTTCTCATTAACACTTTAACAATAACATTGTATTATCTGATTAGCTAATATTAATTTTACAACTTGCACACCTCGCACATGGCCGCATTATGATATCATTACTTTTTGTCGCAGTTAACTCTGCTTTACTTGGACGCGCACTTTTTTTACAGCTATAAGCTGTTTTTGGATGGGATTGTATAGTACATATCTGCATGCAAATGGACTTGCACAGACTACTGACATGATCACTCATAGTAACTTCATCCCTCAGATGGCTCTGAACTTAATGGAAATTTAGTAATAAAACCACTAACAGTAAACTCTATTAATAGCCCAGCCTATTTAAGATTAGCTAGGTGTTTATTTTCCAATTGTGCTGGAAACCTTCTAACTTGTAATCAAGATAGGAATTTATTTGAATGCAGCTTTTATATGTAGATATACAGTATGTATTTGTATATCTATCATTAAATGTACAGTAGTAAATGTGAATCTTGACAAAGCCAGACCTCCGTACACATCCAATTCGTTGCTTGTAGCATATGCTATTGGCCTAAAAATGTTACACAATTCTTTCATTGCAATATGCAATAACAGGTCAAAATTTGAAAGTGATAGGCAGAGTTGGGGTCGTTACACTAAAAATGTAACTAGTTACATATTACGATCATTACTTTTATGCGATGTAGCGTGCTACAGTTACATATTACTTACTGAAAAAAGTAACGAGTTACATATTACTCGCTACTCTGAGGGCTGTAACTAGTAATAATATTACATATTACATTTGTTCATTACAAACTATAAAGTAAGTCCAACCTTCTAAATACAAGCTACCAGCCTACAAAGTGACACGAGTGAGACACGTGTTTCTCTGGTGTAGTTCAGCCACAAATACATACTTTGTTGTTCTATCTTGGCCTCAAGGACACTCCCCATACACTATTATTCTTTGTCCATGCTTATAATGCTATCTCCAGTCTTGTCTGGACCCAAAATGCAATCAATCATGTGCTTGGATACAATGTGCCTTAAAAGGAAGTAACACGTTACATTCGTTACAATTTCCAGATGTAATATCCGTTACATATTACTCGCTACTTTGTCATGTAACGCGTTATATTACTCGTTAATATTATTACATAACGCATTACATTTGTAACGCGTTACCCCCAACTCTGGTGATAGGATACTCTTACGTTGAGTTATAGTCCTTTAAAGTCACAAATCTGGATGTGTGTGGAAGCCTGGTTTTGTTATATCAAGTTGCAAACACAGTATAATATTCACAAAAATGGTTTATATCCAAAGGCTAGTGCTAAAATTCATTATAGAAATGCTAATGATGTGTACTATACTGAAATAACTACATATGTTACAAAGTGTACATTGTAGGGCCAAATATCACAGAAGCTCCTGTCAACATTGCAGACACATTAGATGGTAGTGTGACGTTCACTTGTACTGCTATTGGTATACCATTACCTACCATAACATGGAGTAGTGATAGTAATAACAATATCACAGCCACTTCTGATATGATTCTTGATGATAATATTACAATACATTCAAATTTAACATTATCATTTTTGCAAAGTGATGATTTTATGAACTACACTTGTACTGCTGTTAACAAGTTTGGTAGTGACAGTGGAACAGCAGTTCTGGGAAGTAAGTTGTTGGTGTCTTTTACTGACAGAAGATAACACTAGCATGAAGACATTGCACTATCAGGCTAACAATTCTTGTTCCTTTAAATATTTTGCTTTTGACAGATGGCTTTCTGTATATCCATGCCAGATAGGTCTACATATCTGTGAAGCTGGAGAGGGGTCAAACACTCAGGACTGATGAGCAGAGAGATGAGTGCATCTCTTTTGTGAGACTTCACTCCATGAACTGCCACTGAGAGACTGTTTTGTGACCTGATGGTACATTGATACAGTACATACCACCTAAATGCAACGTCATCTCACAAGAGTGTGACCGATTAAAAAACTCACTAATTAAAGGGTGTGGCACCTGTTTTGCTCGCGAGTATTCATCCTGTTTCGTTTGGGATGAATACTTGCAAGTGAAACGGGTGACACACCCTGAGTTTTTAAATCGCTTGCATTCTCGTGAGACAACGTTGCGTTTGAGTGGTACCATGTACATATACACCTCACTCAGATGAAATGAGAACATTTGAAGTCAATATCTGTTGTCCACACCAAATCTTTTGTTGACTAATGATAAAATAGTAGAGTGGCATAGTGCGATAGTTGTGCACTTTTCGATACAATTATGAAACTATCCATGTTAGTTGTACTCCTTGTGACATAATTTTTTGGATATAGAGCCATCGCATATTTGACTTTGGTGACCTTTACAGTCATTTTTGTATTGAAAATTCATGGTTTTGTCTTTATCTCCCTGAGACATCATTTTGCACAGTTTCAAATTAAAGGTGCTGCTATAATGAACTATGTACTTGGCTTTTATTTGAAGTCAATAGGTGATTGCATTCCAAAGTTATGATCATTTATATTAACAATAAAATTTTATGAATTACTTGCCCATTAGTAATTTATACTCCAAGGGCAAAGAATTTTGTAACTTACAAAAATGATCATAACTTTGTAGTGGAATGAGATGCAAACTTCAAACAAAAGTCAATATAGTTCTTCGATCAACACTTTTAATTTGATACCATGTTTTAACAGTGTAAAATAATGCCTCAGGGAGATAAAGAAAAAAATGATCAATTTTCAGTGAAAATGGCTGTAAAGGTCACTAAAAGTCAAATCTGAGATGGCTCTATATCAAAAAACATATGTTGTGAGGAGCACGATTTGTGTGGAAAGTTTCATATTTGTATCACAATGTGCACAAATTGTTAAGCTTTTGGTGCTATGCCGCTCTACTAACAAACACCTGCAAGGAAAAACCCAAGGTTTGAAAAGAGGGAGTGCACCATTGTAGTAGATATGTATGAGTGAAGGCCTGGGGGATTGTGCTCCCCAGAAGCTAGATGTTTATATACACAGAAAATTTTGTACAATGTATACAAATATCTAAATTGTACTATTAATAGTAAAAATTATGCTTTCTGATTGGTCTTCAATTAAACATGAGTGCAGTGTAAGGGTGGTTATTGGTAGTTCAAATATTTCACATTTCTCACTCAGCAGTGATTTTCACAAGTAGTTTATGGTGTGTATGATCCTAAAGTGTGTTGTGCTAATATACAAAGGGCTCAGTGTAAAGTTAGCATTTCCATGCTCCAAAGAGTTTGCTGGAACTGTTTGCAATAACTACCATATAGTCCAGTAAGGTGTTTAATTGTGTTTATTGCAAACAATTAAACACCAAACACTTATGAATGCTCTACTTTCCTCTAGCAAACAATGTTGTCTATAAAATGTGTGTAACAGGAAAATAGGAATGAAAAGTTGGAATGAGAATGACCAACAGAAAAATGCCTGATACAAGTCATCATGTCAATATTTAGGGTGGATTTTGCAGCACAATGTTTTGTTGTACCCTTCTGCTAAAATGATTAAAATACTCTAATAGAGCAGTCAAGAATGTTTTGTTGATTATTCCACTTAGGGTCCTGCATTGAAAAGCAATGAAAGTCTATGAATTTGATGGACTATAGAATTATATAAGTTGTCAGCAGTGAAAGCTAGCTACTCCCTTGAAACTATAACATGATGATAGTATGCAATAATTTGCTAGCTCATCAGGCTGGGGTGAAGAGGTCCAATGACTTTTCAAAGTGTCCTTAGCATCCTTTATAGAGCACCAGCTTGACAAGCATGCTGCAGCTGCCACATGCAGCATGTAACTTTTATCCTGAGATTGCAGGTATAATGTTCCACACTGCAGGCACTGTAATGTTTACTAGAATACTTCGTAAAGTTTAATAGTTTATCTATTAGTGTTTATGGTTTTAAGGGAGTAGCTAGCTTTCAGTGCAGACAACCAGCTAGTCTGTGTACTCTATAGTTGTAGCACTACTTGGTATTAGCTGTCCTTGTACATTAATGTCTACCATGTCAATGACAATAGTCCAGCTGCATGCAAGGCCTTAGGAATGCAATCAATTTAAATTGCCCATTGTAATTGCCCATTGTGCAACCACTGGATGCTGTGTATGCCCATAAATGTATTGAAGTCATTGGGAAATGACAATAACCTACAGTAAAACTTCTGTTGCTTACAAAGTATAATGGTATGTTCCAATTTTCTGTACATGGAAAGAAACTACATTGATTTCTCTGTCATTTTGCAGCTACCCACTTTATAGGACAAAAGATGAAATTAGAAATTTTAGCTTTAAAATTCTTGGATATCTCCTTAGATTCTAGGTGAATAGATTGTGTCCATGGTTGTCTGTTTCCCAATAGTTTCTGTACAATCTAACCACAGCATCCAGTGGTCATGCAAACATTATTAAAAGATGAATTAAAATACTTTCCCTTACATGCAACTGTTCTATTTGGAATGAAACATTCTTGATTGCTCTATTAGAGTATTTTAATGCTGAGTGACTGCTCTATTAGAGTGGTTTGATTACTTTTAGAACCAATCTACTAATGAAGGATTTTATGTAATCGCTGTGCCATCAATATAATTATTGTGTGCACGTTTGTTGTACACAAGTAAAAAAACAGTGTACTGCCAGCATATTGGCATTTTTTATGAGGAAAAATGTTACACATGGGAGCTTCATCAACTTGACACTTCTTTTTCTGTATGTACACTGATGAAAAAAAATTAACATGATATCATTTTGTGTAGAATCTGACCCTTCCAAAATAGGGCATGTGGGCATATAAAATTTGTCTACTTTTAAACATTTCCATCACTCATAACTTTTTGTACCATCATGCTATGGCCTTGAAAATTTCAGCATGTAATTAAACAATCAAAGTGCTTCATATTTAAAGTTGCAGAGTGCAAATATTCTATTCCTGTACTGAGATATGCCCTGTTGTGTGACAGAGTGTAGTTGGTTCCCACATGCCTTATTTTCGTAGGCCCAGTCACATTTTATCCAATGTATTTCAATAAAACATAAAACTTTTGAAACATAGTGATTTTTGAACAACTAGTCACATGTGACCTTTCTTGATGCTACTTAATATAATACCGAACCTTTATATGTAGCTATATACAGTATCTAACATACATTATTGTTGACTAGTGATTCCAAAGATATTACAAGGACCTCAGTCCATATCAGAAATGCAGGGAACAGATGCTTATTTTAATTGTTCAGCTAGTGGTATTCCTCCACCAACTATTTTGTGGACATTTACAAATAATAACAATGAAGTTACTCCTATCATCAGCACCAGAAATAACAAAGCCAGTGAAAATGTTACGGGGGCTGAATTATATCTGTTGGATGTAACAGAAGATAACTTTGGAACTTATTCCTGTATTGCATTAAACATATTTGATACCGTTGCTGAAGTAGCAACATTAGTGGTGAAGTCTAGTAAGTTTACTATTATATTTGTAATGATTGCATTGGCATATATATACATTGTTTTTCATTTTTGCAAAATTGTTACTCAGCAAAAGCCACACCCTTCTATGTACTTTTCCTTGTGCTTTAGCATGAATACTAAAATTCCACAAAGTCTATTTAGCATCAAGCAGGGGTATATCCAGGGTGGTTTCCAAATTTGGTAATTCTAGGAGTGCAGCACCCAGCCACTGAAAGGTTTGAACATCAAAGTTTACTAGATTTGTGATTTCATGGATACTGTTTTCAATTATAATAATGCTTGGTTCCCTTTAAGTCCTAAATGTTAATCAATAATGGTTATCATACAGTAAATAATATCATACAGTATGATAGTACTGGGTAGTAGAGACCACAAAGGTTTCACATGAAAAGAGTATCCAAAAACCAGCCTCACTTTTCCCTGACTACGATGAAGCAGTATTGGTTATGTCAGTAAAACTAAGCCCAAACAAGCCTTCGGATCGACCCAAAATGCTTTCAACAAGTTGCTATGGAATTTTAAAAATATTAAATATCTACTGACTGACTGATTAAGTATATAACTGACTGACTGATGCCTTCAGACAAGCGTACCTTGATAACAGCTAAGGCTAAGGGCTTGATTTTTTCACTGTTTGACATCGCTTCAGCCGGACATGTGCCTTTTGGCATACTGCAGTACATACAATGCATTTTCATGGACTTACCAATATCCTCCTTTGTGTCCCATTCATCTTTGTTGACAGCGAAAGGTGTTGATTTGGCTGTAGCACATGATGGCTTCCCTCCGTAACGGAAATTGTCTGCATTTTCATAGGGGCTACTTTGATTGCAGAGGTGCTTTTCGAAAAGCTCTTGATTCGTAATGCTGTGTAACAGGTTGAACATAGCTGACAATGAAGCATAATGCTGTGTAACAGGTTGAACATAGCTGACTGAGTGTGGAGCTTGACTAGACATTGGGTCGCCTGCAGTTCAAATCCTGGGGTAGGAGGGTTTTTTTCCTTTCTTTGGTCCTTTTCTGTTTCACCTTATTGTTAGCTAGGTTAAGTAATTACTTAAAGTCTCCAGTTCTTGTTAGGTTAGGTAATCCAAAGGCTGCTGCACATTTTGCTGTCAGACCCTCAGAGCTGGTCACTGTAAAGTACTATAATAATAATAATAATGGATACCTCACTTTTAAGATGATAAAAGATAGCTGGGGCATGCAATGCCATTTCATTCTTTTGATGCAGTATGCATGGGTTCACCAGTTATAATAATTTTATTTTACAAAAAGTTAACTGGAGTAGGAACCATAGCACATTGATAAAAAGTACTGAAACAAGCTGGAGTAGTGCACAATATTAAATCACAGTAAAAAAATAAAGTGTTATATCCCTACTGTGCATTTCCATTATGGTATCTTGAACACAGTAGGGATATAACACTTCTTAATGCCAAGGGTTTGTAACCCTACTAATTATCACTGTAAATTCAGAAGTATGAAGTTTATACTAGTGGTATGCTATCTGTGGTCACTTAGAATGATTCACATACTTCAAAAGTGTGATCATCATACTGAGGGAGCATACCATTAGTAAGAACTTCATACTTCTGAATTTACAGTGATGAACTTGTTTGTCCACTACGAGTTCCATTTTCATGAGCCTGTCACATAGTTATGATAATTTATTGTTTCACAATTAGCTAATTTTTTACCCTACCTCTTTTAAAATGAATTATTTTTAATTGTGCTGTAGTTAATTTTCCGTGGTCATTATACCACTCAATTGTGCTCACCTATTAGGTGAAAAGACAAAATCTACATTTATCTAAAATATACATATCGATGGTGGGTTAAAAGCGTGACCTACATTACTCACAAAACATCATTCATATGGTAAATATCCTGATACTCAGCACTACTCTGAAGAAGCAAAAGTGGGTTTTGCTGGTTTTAGTGACACAATTTCTAGCCATCTAGCTAACCCCATTAAGGATACATAGAGTGTTAGTGATATCATATCTAGCCATCTTTCCGATGCCTATAAGTAGGTTATTTCCGCTGTATATTAAGTAAGTACTATAATTACTATTCTTGGGCCATCTTGTTACATGGTTGAAATGTGATGAGGAAAGACAAACAATTCCAACATCACGAGTGATGTCTAGTTGCTGAGCTACACTATACTAAGCTATAAAATTCCTTTTCTTCAAGAGAACACCTAGCCTACCTGAACCAATATGTTAGAGTCTATTCTGAACTCAAACTCAAACCCACAATGTAAAACCTTGAGGGGCTCAATATTAAGAATCACAGGGAAACAAATGGTTTGTACTACCTCAGTATCACAAAAGTATTTGTGTCCAGAGGTATGCTTCACCTGATTTAGAAAATGGTGTGGTTGTATTTATACTAGTAGATAGATAGATTGTGTGGGTTGAGTATATAACATCATCATCATGTTATCATATGTTACACAAAATGTATCACTCTCCATATCACACAGTATGGTAGCTAGTACTGTATATGAGGGATCACCTTTTTAACAGAATTTTATTTTGACTGACTAACTATATAACTGATGCCTTCAGACAAGCATAACTCAACAATGGATAAGGCCACAGGCTTGATTAGTTCACTGTTTAATGTTGGTTTGCCTTGAAACATGCCTTTTTTCCAACCGCTGTAAATACATACCATACATGCATCATGAGCTTCCCTTTGTCCTACTTTGTGTGGGCATGGCAAAATTTTTAAACTGCTATGAGTCACAAACATTGGTTTGCAATTATTAGAAACCTTTGCAAACAGTTTTGAGATGAAATTGCTAAAGACCATATTGAAGTCCAGACACAAGTTTACAGGGCTGTACTGGCTCCTCAGTGGTTGATATGCAGCAACAAACTGTAACAGGCCACCCACAGGTGTACCATTTATATCCCCAAGCCAGGTCCTTACCAAGGACCTCCCTTCAAGCTTGCACACCATCCAAACACATAGCCCTTAAATTCAGCTTTCGGTCCCAGTTGTTTTCACTGACAATGCAAGGTGTCGGTTCATGATAATGTGATATAGAGTCAATAGTCATATATAGAGATATATAGTGATTACAGAGTCACTTTTCATGTTATTCTTGGTTTGTAATACTGTGTAATGTGCAGAAAATAGCTGAAAACAAAGCGTAATGGCTACATAACATTTCTGTATCAGTAATAATTGTTTGTTGGGGCACACATTTAATTTCTATAATATGCCTAGTGCCATTCTTTCTTTTGATGTGGTATTCATGGGTGCAGTAGTCATAATTATGTTATAAAAAGAAAACAAGCATGTGCAAGTAGAAGGAAAATTTAGGAATTTTAAGTTGGATTAGGGATCAAAGAAAAAAGCCATGAAACAAGGGAATAGCTGAAATGTAATGAATTCAAAACAAGATAGGCTGCAGATATACATACTAATAGACATTTAATACTTCAGTCTATAACTGTGGCTAATTTAGAGATTAAATGTCCATTTATTTACTACATCTGCAGGTATAGGCAATGTAACTTATTCCACTACTTTTTAGCTATTCCCTTAATTGCTTTACTACTTTTTTTTATCTCTAATCCTACTTAAAATTCCTAATTTTTCCTTTTAAGTTTCTTTTGATTTGAGGTTTCAAAGTGGTTTATATGCCCACCCCATATGCTGTATAGTGATACCACTTTAAAATTACAGTATTTGCAATGAAAAATGGAGATTTTTTCAACTCTGGATGGCAATAAATTTTGCAGTTGTGGTGAGACGTTGGTGCCCATAACTGTATGTCTTGTTGCATTGTATAATCAAAAATACTTGATTTCACTATTATGGTTCATTTCTCCCATTACTAACATGTTCTATACACATGTAGTTGAAGACCCTCCAGCTCCTGTATCAGGTATGTTTTTGAAATATATAAGTCTGTATGTGTTAATATTTATTATAGTCTATTCGCGTTCACCTGAGCCCTCGTTTCTTGTTAATAACTCTTGTTACAAGGGCCAGCTGCTCAAACATTTAGTAGCACTGTGAAGCCCTTGAAACACTGGAACTGTTAATGAAAAGTGCTTTGATATGGGCAAGAACAAGTAAGTTATGAGGCTTTAAAAATATCCCATACATTTAGTATTGACAATTCAGGTGCGCAAACTTGTTTATAGCATGAAAACATGCTTGTTTCTGCACAAAACCATTGGGAGTGAACACATGTTCATCTCTTTGATATTACTATACGTATTTAGTGGGTGCTCAGGTGAATGCGTACCGACTATAGATTACAATACTCGGTGCATAGTTGTACATTTTTTTCATTGTAAAATAATATTTGTATATAAAAACTTGCACAAACATTTCTTACACAAAAAATTTTTATACAAGATGGAACTACTCTAATAGAGCTGTCATTCACGTAAATCTTATGAAACTATATTTTTAATATGAAAATTTTAAGTGAATCACAGTACGCAATTTCAATAAACTGTCTCTGTGTTGTGCAGAAATAGGTACGAGAAGTAGATTAGATGATTCTGTATTAATGCAAGGTATTATGTGATTACTTAACAACCATTTTATAGCTCTACCATATTTTGATTTAGCAACTTATTAAAATACCTGTCTTTTCAAATGCTGTATCCATTTTTGTACAATTGAGCTGTTTTTAGCTTTACATTTCATTTTGTACATATAGCTACAAGGTGTATAATAAGTAATTTTGACTGAAATACCGACACAAGTTTGTAAGACAAAACTTCAAACTATTTTATTAAAAAGATACGTAATGGATTGAATTACACTGTAGAGATTTTTTGTCATGATGAGAAAAGGTTTCATGTAAGATTAATATCACTCATCAAAGCTGAATAGTATATTAGAATAGCTGACTGCTCTATTAGAGTATCTAATTTCTTATTGACTACTTTACTAGAGTTCTTTTGGTGTTGTTGTTTTGATGGTTTAGCATTATATAAACCCAAAAGATTCATAAAACTGATTCACAACTCCATGTGAGTTTATTTCTATTCCTAAAAGTCATGCTCTGAAAGGCTGTGGTTTTTCAAACACAAGAAAATCAAACGTGATTGCCGAGAATGAATACAATGTTATCAGTCAAGCTTGTGTCAGCATAATTTGCATTGGAACATAATAGGCTAGCGGAAGCATCAAACATTATACCAGCATACTATATAGCAGGTTATATTCAAATGTTTTTGTTACTGGATATTTTGAAGAGACGTTTCTCTTTGAAACTAAATTCTTATAGACCTGCTGTAATTTGCCTCTATTAAAAGTAACTTGCCTTTACATCATCCAATATTCTGAGGCATAGCTACGTATGCATGTTTGTTCATACATTCAGCTCAGCAGTATTAGTAGGTAAACGTTTGTCATTACTTTGGTGGGAATTGAAGCTGTCGGCTGCCATTCTAGCAGAGATGCAATCAAGCCAGTGATTGATTAAAATTTGCTCCACTCAAGATTTCTGCAGACCCCAGTATTCTCTCCAGTACATAGATGTGGAGCTTATTCCACCAGTAAGTCAACCATGTGCAGTCCTCATGATCAGTGACACAAATTTCCATTTGGCTATTTCAAATCCACCCCTACTTCAAATAATGCACTCATCAGCATTTTAACCTTCAAATTCAGATTAGTCTGTTTTGCAAAATTCTTTTGCTCCCATTGTAATAGTAATAGGGATGGTTTAAGACTTTAATTTTAATGTGCAATGTGTCCTATTCAAAGAAAGCAAAATGGAACATAATAGACATTATTACAACATTCATGTAATAAATATGTGATACTACAGTTTCTTGTCCAATTGTTTACACACACTTTTCAACACTTTGCAGAAGTGGTACAGATATACTTTGGTAGGGAAGTCACTTACTCTAACAGCCAGAGAATGTTGATATACTCTAATAAAAATCATCCCTCACAAGCATGAGGTTTGATTTTTTTTAGCATTAGTGTAATATACTAATAAACTATTTTCATGGTATGTATATACATTTGGCACAATCAATCACTTTTCACGTTGATATGCCTGCACTTCCCATTAAAATGACTGACAATGACATTATTGAAGCTATTTTCTTATGTTGCACTGGCCTTCCTCAGCTGCACAACACACCATTTTATAGTACAGTACCTTCAACAGATTCTTCTTGTTGGCAATAAATCTTATTGCTTTTAAAATTCCTCCTGTGTGTAAGGATGCTGAACTGGACATTTCATATACTTCCACCAGTTAGCCATAATCTATTACTTTACACATACTTTATGATGCTCAAAATCCAGAAAAAAAAACCACGCTGTGCAAATTCAGCTACCAATGCAAAACTTTATGCACATACTTACAGTAATGCAGTAGATTATGTTGCACAAATCATAAGGGTTGGTAGAGTGGGCTGAAGCTCCCACTTGAGTTTGATAAGGATGGTTAATGAAATAGCTATTATTTTTACTCAAGTGTGATCATCTCTCAATACTTTTGTATATAGTTTCCACTACTCTTCACACTACTGCTACTAGTACATCTACAGTCGTTCCATCAACAACTACAGGTATGTCGGTTTATTTATTGTTACACAATAGGTACATTGAGTAGTGTATGGCTATTGTTTTTATATATACTTTTGAGTACATTTTGTTGCAGCCATTAATTCTACTGCAAGTGTTCCACCATCTAACACAAGTAGGTATTAACACGTAACTAATAAAAGATGTGTCACTGTTGTTCTCATTACAGACTCCTCCTCACAAACAATCATTATAATCTTATCTATTGCTACTTTCATCATATTATGTTTTGTAATCATTGTTATTTCCCTTGGAGTTGCTGTGTATAGATGGAGAAGGTACGTATTTTGTATAGTATGTATGAACACTTTATATGTACGTATATACATGAATTAAGGTAGCATGTAATGCCATTTCTCTCGGATGTACCTTCTACGTATATGTAATAGTAATTAAGATTTTAAAATACAGGTTCTATGGAATTTATGAGCCCAAATATCCTATGTTGTGACACCCTCACTTCTAGTGACCCGCCGATTATGCTCATTATTTTACCTATTATGCTATGCTGCACTGCTCAAAATTTTGCCTATTATGCTTAAATTAATGCTCAATATTTACCTATTATGCTCAAATTATGCTCAATATTTATACCTCAGTTCCCATGTTTTTCTAGTAAATTTGCAGTTTATGGGAAAACAGTAAGTTTCTGAAGCACAGACTCTGAATCCTTGCTTGTCAAAATGCATGTCACAGAAAAGATCGATAGCTAGCTATACTCTAATAGAACAGTCAGATGTCTGATTATACTCTGACTGTTCTATTAGAGTATATCGATCTTTTTCTGTGATACAGTATGTATTTGGTAAGCAAGAATTTATGGTAATTCACAAGTGTTCTGCCTATTATGCTAGCATTATGCTCAATGCTTTTAAGTACCTATTATACTCATTATTATGCCAGCATAATCGGCGGGTCCCTACTCACTTCACTTGTGCACAACTACGTACAGGGCCTAAGGGTTTCTAAATTCAAAAGAACCATTTTTTTTACAATATAAAAGCTTTTATCTTCGATCATGCTAAGCAGTTTAGGTTGCTGTTAAACAAAAATCTACAAGTTAGCACTAAAACCTCCCAATAAAATCATAATTATACTTGTATATTTTCCATCCACTGAAAATTATTTCAATCAAATAAGCACTTGTACAAATCATGCAAACTCCTATGTTTCAGGACAAAAAAATGTTTGTTGCTTAAGTATGTTCATGTTTGAAACCCAGCTCATCATTTTATGCTTTAAAGTGACTACTGTAATTTGCTTTATTTTCGTGCAAAAAATTTTCAGGATAAAAATTTTCATTGTAATTATATTTTCGTACGATTTACGTGAATGACTGCTCTATTAGAATAGTTCAATATTGTATAAAAATTTTAGTGCAAGAAATTTTTGTACAAGTGTTTACATACGAAAATTATTTTACAACAAAAAAAGCAAATTACAGTATCTACAATGCTATCAACAACACTTTTGTATACCACTGTGACAATTTAAAAACAAGAAAAAACCATCCACAGTCATGTCAGTCTTCTCTGGTACTTCATTTTCAGTATTTAGCCACATGCATTTCCCACTAAATGTAGTGAAACAAAATCTATGAATAATGGTATTACAACATAGCTATATATGTATAATCCCTACTTTGGCACTTAAAAGATCATGGTAACATGCTAATATAGGGTACATAGCTATGAAGTACGTACTATCATTCATTTACTATAATGTTGTTTCACTACTTTTTTTTGTCACTGGAACTCAAATTTAATATTTTTAATTGCAGTATAGTAGTTTATAGTACAATTTTGTCAGAAACTAAATGTAATGAATGTGCTTGTTGTCATATGTAATCTATAATTAATGATACTAAATGTATTTTTATGTAGAAAGAGCTATCTGTCAAAAGATGCTACTAAATACATGGTAGGTAAATAATTAATAAATTATAGTTTTATGTTTCATTCAATTCTTTGTTGCTCATATGCATAACCAACTATATATTATATAAATATCAAGACTCACGGTAGTGAGTCGCGAGGCCAAGAAGCACAACAAAGCGCGCGCCCACAATAATAAACACACGACCACTACTGTGAGTCTTTTACATGAGAGATCGATTACACAATCTTTTAATCTTTTAAAATCCGCATGGCAAAATCTCAGCCTTACTAAAAGATTCCACCTTGAAACCAGTGGGAATGTAACCTTTGTATAATGAGTAACTACCACACGAAAAGTCAGGCGAATTGTTGCAGTAGTTTGTTCCATCGTCCACCCATTTACAATGCATTAATTAAATTATTCATTCAAATGTGCATCGTTCTTTTTTTCATTTTCTTCGTCATCGCATCCCATTGGGGCGATTTTCTTTCAACTATGAAGTCATATTGTAAAAAGGCTGCGGCTATCAGGGGCTTTTTACACAATGTATCTGTACATTTAATTTCGCTAAAAGTTGTTTGTTAGTTTATGAGATCACTTTTGTGCTCTTTGAAGATTCAAACTTGCCGCCATGACGTCGAGGTGTGAGGTGCCCGCCTTAATTCCCAAACAGCATGGAAGTGGGAAAGGTCATTACATTAGCCATAGCGAGCTGGCTGATTTGATGGACACTGTGCTGTCAACTCTTGGTTTAATTGTGAGTCCAGTCACTGATTTGTTTTAAATTCGCCACAGTATGCCTCCACTGACTCGTTATATCGTTACTTCTGTACTCCCCCATGCAGGGCCGTACCGGCATATAGCTGTTTCATATCCGCTGTAGTGTTGGGATACAGTTGAAGTAATTTACTGCTACATTACCCGTGCATGGCTCTAATGCTGCCCCAGCCATTCAGTGCCGGTGAAACTTGAGTGTTCACTACTGAAAAGCCAGTATCAACGCATCACCTTTCAGTCACAGCTCTTGTTAGACCCTCATGCAACCACCCACAATTATATAAACTCTTTAATGATAGTATGAATATACTGTAATAGTAAACATTTACATTATGATGATAAAAATGACTACAATAGCACAAGAAGCCAGATACACTAGTGTTTGGCTATGAAGTACCACCAAGAGTTCATAATATAGTAGTGGGGTCTTGGTACCACAAATTAATGATTTGTCCGTTCACCATAAATTCACCCGCCAACAGTCACAACATCTGTATCCACCCTGCACATACAGAAAGGGATACAGTATATGGTAAGGCACAGTTAACTAAAAACATGTAAACATATAGTCAGACTAACATGTCAAATATGTATACTGTATTTTTCCAAGATCTTGCGGTATACGAAGCGCCAAGCGCTAACAATGCACGCGCATCTGGCAAAGTGAGTCATTGCTGATTCGGTTTCACACATCTTTGTAATGCTGTTTAGCATGATTAATGAACAGTAGAAGACTACCACAAGTTATTGACGGTACAGTATTTGTATCTGTACTGTAAGACCAGCGGTTTAACTCCAAATTTCATAGCTCGCATGCATGCGCATTAGCGCATGGCACTTTGTACACTGCAAGATCTTGGAAAAATACAGTAGTGTGTGTGTAGCATATGTGTGTACATACTATTATTCAAGCTGAGTATGTGTCTGGGCCAGTTCTTCAAATCCAGGACCCTGCCATTGTCCACAACTAATATGCACTACACACATACACCAACATTCCAATTATACTCACCACATGTTGTAGTTGGACTTCAACAAGTGTACTTTACAAAAGTCTTTATGGTCAGGAGGTCCTACGTAGGTTCCTTGGGTTGATTAGATTGAGGCAGGTCTTGTATGGGAGGAGACAACAGATAAAAAACACGTATACAACATGAACATCACATCATTTTATATACATTAAAGTGGGCATCCCACATACCCATTCCCAAGATGTATTATTCAGTATACTGAAGCTGGTAGCAGTTGATGACCAATTTTGTAATATATTTGTTTTGTGGTTCTCACCTACATTTTTGACATAACAATTTTTGTTGCTAGGAGACATGTAAACTAGGAGGGACTAACGGTTATAGCATAATGGTAAACAAGTTACAACAGCAAAGGAAATTTTATAACCAGCAGTGATCTAGTTGATAGATAAAGGTAGAAGACAATTTGTAGTTTCTCCAGTCCTTGTTTAAGAATAAGCACATTAGCTGCTATAAGCACAACAAATGCAAGACAGCCTAACTTTCAACACAAGGTTTATGATGCAAACTCATTATGCACCTACCAATGTGTTGCCCCACCACCCCCCTTGGATGTAAGTGGGCTTTACAAGGGGAATTATTATTATTATTATCAATTTTTCCAAAGATGGGTAACACAAAAGGCAATATTGCCTGTACAAGGTGATCCCCAACACAGAACATACATTCACATGTACAATTACACACAAACAAATACAAAAGGAACATGAACTACTTAATAATTACAAAATCAATAAACCTAATTACAAAAAAAGATAATGTTTTAACCTAGTCTTAAAGCTGCCAGCAGTCCTTTGAGATAAAATTTCAAAAGGAATTGAGTTCCAAAGAAAAGGTGTAGTCACAAAAAATGAGTGCCGAAATGCGTTGATAGTTGACGACGCAAGATTTAATGTCAAAGTATGTGACTTCGTAGCCAATGTGTTAAAATGAAAATACCTTGAGAAATTGATGGCAGTCCTTTTATGATAAATGGAGTAGAGGGTCCAGATAGATATATAGCTTCGACGTGTTTTAAGTGAAGGCCATCCCAGTTCACTGATGCAAACCGACGACGACTTAGACCATTTTTGAGCAGCTGCATCCCAAAAGCTTTTAATCCAACGTGCAGCTCTATTTTGCACTGATTCCAGCAAACTAATATCCTGTGCTGTGTACGGCGCCCACACTACGTAAGCATATTCAAGGTAGGGTCTAACCAGTGCTTTGTAAGCACTAACTTTAGCTGCTTGGGTACAACCAAACATAGCACGGCGTATACGGTTCAGGCACTTAGTAGCTTCACTGACTACATATCGACAATGATCATTCCACCTAAGTTTTGAGCTGATTACAATGCCAAGATATTTAACTTTCTGTGACCATGGAATTGGATGAGATCCAATAAAGTACTCAAAGTTGATTGGATGGCGTTTATTAGTGATGTTAACTGCCTCACACTTCTTTGGATTTAATTTAGGATGCCACTTCAAAGACCAATTATAGACATTTGACAAATCCTCCTGTAACTTTAAACAATCACTTCAAAGACCAATTATAGACACTTGACAAATCCTCCTGTAACTTTAAACAATCATCGAAACTGCTGCCCCACTATGGGGGACAATCATTCATTAAGCACCCAAGTATTTTTTCTACGTTATGTCAAATCCCAAGTAAATCCCCGCGTTGCAACTGGAGCCAATGGGTGGGGATTTGACACAATAGGTTTGCCCTACCATGGAGCATTTAACATTCAGTTGTGCCCACTATAGCCCCATAATATATGCCCGAAGCGAGGGGTAGTCGGGCAATACATTGATAGATGCATTACAGGGGTAAATAGATTAAGCCTGTACCTTGCAGGCCTAAGCATGTTCCTCTCCTGTTTTGAAAAATAATCTTTTATTGCCTGGCCCCAACTGGAGTTTGCCTGACACCTTCAACAACACAAAAAGCTATCTAAAATGGTTAATTTAGCTTCGACCATTGGCAAACTACAACACTCAACAATTATATCAGAGTATACATAACTCTATATATCTACCCAGTTACTATATAGTAGGGTCCATGGTTGTCTCAGATCTGCACATATTATCGTCACATCAATCGATTAATGCATAGTAATTATTGTATACTGTATGTACGCATTGAGCTGAGCCCTCAAAAATATTAACTTATTAGTTTTGTAGTATTGACTTACTTGCTAATCATTCAAATGTCTGACACTATTTATAGCCAAAGATTTCACCATACACTAGAGGAAGCCATAAAAGTATATAGCCTTTGATGGGAGCCAACCATCTGATTGGTTGAAATGTTGAGAAAAAATCTTCTTTCATTTTTTGCTGTTTTCTCACTAGGGTTCAGCTCAACTTGTATGCGGTCTGACCCACACAGCTGCTAGAACAAGCCAGCTGCAAGGATCTGGCCTACAAAAGCATAGATATATAATCCTAGGAAGTTACTATGGCGTGGGGGATTCCTGTCTAAAATTACGACGGTAGTTATATATCCGTTTACAATGATTTATACACAAACTTACTCGGCAATTCACTACTGAGAAGAATAGTGTGATGTATTCAGCGCCATCATGTCCATTCCGAGGCATACATTCAGCAACAACTCGCAGCCGATTCGCCTCCACTTGTTACGCACAGAGACTAGTCATATCACCGCTTCAGGAAGAACCATTTTGATGGTAGCCTCGACTTTGTCACTATCCCCAGTTCTTATTTTCACGTGAAACATCACGCAAAATATCATGTGAGTCCTTGAGGGAAGTTTGAACGAGTTTTCTCTTAGCAGTCACTTTTAGTAGTGCTTCTAAACACTGAACATGAAGCTTTTACTACTGATTTAGGTAGCTAATCTGATATTGAAGCTGTTATTATGCATGCATGCATGCAGTGTCTCCTATGTAATATAATAGCCAATCTTCAGTACTGAACTGTATCTCCATTCAACAAAAAGTAGTGATATCCTGTGCCAAAAACAGCCCAGCTGTAAAAAAAAGGCGAGGCCAAGAATGCACAAGTACATGTTCATGGAGTAACTACAACCAAAAGACATGATATCAAAATCTGGCCAAGAAAGCATTCACAGTATAGGCACTTTTGTGCATTCGTTTTCTATATGCTTCACATTATCACATCCAGCTAGCTGTACATGTGTGCTTGCAATATAAACAATACTACTGAGATGATAAAAGATATTACACTGCATTGTTACCAAAATTAATTTAACTAAAAATTTACAATTGGTTTCTACTTGGCCATCTTTTTGCACTGCGTATTAAAATAAAAAGATGGCCAAGTAGAAACCAATTGTAAATTTTTAGTTAAATTAATTTTGGTAACAATGCAGTGTAATATGTTTTATCATCTCAGTAGTATTGTTTATATTGCAAGCACACATGTACAGCTAGCTGGATGTGATAATGTGAAGCATATAGAAAACGAATGCACAAACGTGCCTATACTGTGAATGCTTTATTGGCCAGATTTTGATATCATGTCTTTTGGTTGTAGTTACTCCATGAACATGTACTTGTGCATTCTTGGCCTCGCTTTTTTTTACAGCTGGGCTGTTTTTGGCTCAGGTACCATTTTACAATATTCATTGCTTACCATTTGATGATAAACAATCCTTGGCTTTGTGGTCCATTCCTCATCCACTTGATGTACGTTAGTGTTCATTGAATCTTCTGCCATGGACAATCTTATGTTCTATGTGTTGTAAGCCACATCAACACCATTCTTAAAGTTCATAGTTCTTGACTTGGTAAAAATGGCCAATCCAAATGGCATAGGCAATCACACATGCATGTATTCTAGTGCATTTATAGGGTTATGGTGTTAGTTTGTGCATGCTTGTTTAACTTTTTAAACTCTGTAGCTGTAACTAGGGGTATTTGGCAGGCTGGCATATAAGGGCAATAGATGGGCTATAAACACTGAAAGCTACTTACAGAAGGCTAACATGAGCTTCACCCTATAAACCTTAAATCTGGGTGAAGCCAAAAGCTGCTTAAAGATTGATATACTCTAATAGAACAATCATGCATAGAACACCAAATGTATTATCCTACGTATAATATGGTCTGATTCTCAACTTTAAAATAAGATATCAGCTGAGATTGAACCCCTTCAAGTCCTTTGTTTATAAGGTGTTTATCTATACACCACTGTTTCTTGCTTACACAATACATTTCCATTTATCTATACAATAGTTATCTATACCTTCATGTACAATATATATCTACACCATACTTTCTTAGTCCCTAGCCTAAGATCACAACCACAACTTTGCATATCAGTTCAGCCAAGGAATAGCTGGAAGTCATGTATGTGCAGCCTACAGTTTAAACTTTTGGCCATTGTCATTGCATGCTACTGAAGTTATATAACAAATTTTCAAAAGATGCAGAGGAGTACTGACTATACAGCTATACAACGCTGCCAAGCATACCGAATGGATAATTGTGATAATTGTTTCTGTATAAGTGTGTCTTGGCACTTCTCTTATATGTGCAAATTAAACAATTTGTCCAGTTACATGTAAGATTTCAGGTTATAACTTTTGAAAGTCACAGCAACATACACACTAGCTCATTAAACTGTGATCGCCTACCAGGTCTACCTTGAGAAATCCTGGTTACGGCTCTGTATTCTGCCGCAAAATGTATTCATTATTGCATTTTACCAGTGACACCATAAGTTCCTTCTAAAAGGTGTCTTCTTGTATATACATGTATGGCTTGTTATACTTTGAGTTTCAATTAATGGCCATTCTGGCTATGTGCAATTGGTAGGTTCACAATCATAATATTTATATCTCACCATAGCCATGCTTCAAAGAGTATGTTTTTCTTTAGTAATATTTCCTGGTAGGATGCTGAGATAAGCTCAATGGAATGCATTAAAAACAAGTGGTAGTATATGTAGAAGTTTGAAAACCTTAGTAGAATAGAATTAAGCCATGTATATTGCATAGAATATCTTAATTACTGGCACTTATCCTCTTCTTCACCTTGAACTAGTATAAATAACTAATCCTTCTCAACTTACAGACATCATAGTTGCCACACTAGTGCACAACTCTGTCTATTGTACTAGCCATAAAGCTTTGTGTCAAACACATCAATGTTAGAGTATGAACGGCAGGTTTAATTTTTCCACACTGCTACTGTATATACACAATACACTGGCTATCTTAATAATTATTTTGCCACCAAATTTAGCTGGCTGCTTTTTTCAAGCTCAGTGGCAAGCCAATCTGAGGCCTTGAGGGAGCTTTGGACAATGTAAGGATGTCTGGAGTACAACTTTGTGCATGCATGATGTTGGATAAAAGACCAATGCTGTAATTTCCTCTTATTTTAACCATTTGTGATCCCTTAATGTCCCACAACTTAATTTAATTCATCTGTGCGTATTCCTCTGTCACTGAAATCAACTTTTGCCCTCTCCATCACCCACCACCCCTCTAAATTTGTTCAATCTTTTCCCAGAGACAGTCACAAATTTCTTCATGGCAGTTCATTTTCAAACTACAGTGGAACCTCAGTTATCCGAACCCCTTGGGACCAGGGGTGGTCCATAAGTCTGAAAAATCCATATCTCTGAAAGTGTGTATAAATAACCTTAAAGAAAAAATTTTAAAACATCAGTGTTTTCAACTACCCTAATAGAACAGTCACTACTCTAATTGAGCAGTCATTTTCGTAGTTCGGTTAACCGAGAATCCTGACAAGTGGGGTCCAGATAACTGAGGTTCCACTGTATATTATATATACAGGATTTAAAACAAAGTAATACTTGATGCAATACTGTACAAGACGTCTGGCAATGCCATACTAGTTTTGAAAAAGGTGTTGTGAGGATCTAGAAACTCAGTTTGCAAACTAACTGCTAAACATTGCGGTGTATACAGGTACTTCGTCAGCAACTGAACTTAAAAATTATTTATGGTTTGTGTACAATAATACTATGTGTTTTCTTTGTTTTTTATAGATGCTAGTTGTTGATGATGACAGTTATTACCTGTCAATTGGCAGAGATGCTGCAAGTACAATTGAAAGCCTTAGTGTGAATGAAGAAGTAATTAAGTGGATTCAAGAAACTGAATTGCAAACTAATAATGGAGAGTGTAAATCTATTGTTTCTTACAGTACTACAAATGAAGAAATGCTAAATTATTTGCATGGATACAAAAGCAGCTCACACAAGAGTGAGAAACACCGAACTTTGTCAGACTCCATCCTTAATTCTAGAGATCGAACAGAATATTATTACCACAAAAGCAAGAATCTAGCGAATATAATAACAGAAGAAAGTATTGGAGAATTGTTACACACTAACACTAATCAAGGGCTTACAGCTGTCGAAACATCTAGTATTAAAACTAGTATTCAGGAGAACTCTAAGTTTATTAGTAGATCGTTTAGTAGTAACCATCTTCCTGGTCACAACATACAAGGACAATACATGGACTACCATACTGCAGTTGATTTGACTGTTGATAGCGGCCATGGCAGCATTTCATCACAACCACAAGATTTCACCTCACCAATAACTATTGCTAATTTGCCAGAAGACAATGACAGTGTTTTTTCATATTCACTATCAGACGGAAACTATGTTGACCATGGTGTTGCCTTCTCTATGGATAGTGCCATTCATTCAGTTAATAGTGTAGTAGATCATCCCAAGTCTCTATCAATTCCTCCTGAAGCAAGCTCTGTGTCAGATGATCAATGTGCTACACCAACTACTGGAGTATATCAGTCATACAGTATTGCAGTTGACCATGATGATATTACTGTAGATGATGCTAATGGTTTACAGTAGATTTGACTAAATGCACTGTACACATAATTATGTAAATATGTACGATATCCACACATCCCTGTGTTGTTGCATCATTCATATATAGTGACATACAACTGTACATATACATATACACTCATGCTATTTCTTTTTGTCGCATATAGTACAGTGTACATTCCTACACGCCCAAGGGGTCTGCAACTCCGAAAAATCCTGTATGAGATTTCAAATCTGCGATTTTTCAAGATTTAAAGCAATTATGACAAGATTTCAGAATATTTGAAATCTTAGATATCCAGAATAATAGCATCAGTTATAGTATTCCCTTCATCACTGACTACTTTGCCTTTTTGTAGGTACAGTTGTAGTGTATGGCATTATTCATGAATTGTTTTAGCAAATTATGATGTATTTGGAACTGTGCTAGTTGGCAATATAGCACTAATAAAGTTATATATCGAGTTTAATTGTGATCTTTACAGAGGCCTAATTGTGTAAAATCATTTGATGAGCTATTTCTGATTGGCTGATTGGCAAATACTCGAAAAACAATTTAAATATTGTGATTATGGTTCTGTTGCACTATGATTAAGGTACAGCATGCATATAGTAATGTTTCAGTTTCAACATCCCCTTTGGATTCTGCAGAGGGTTTTCACAAGACTTTGAATATTCAGCACTTTGAATAATTCAAAACTTTTGAATATTCGAAACTTTAATATAATATTCATTTTAGCTATCAGTTACATGTAGGATAAGCACATTCTGTAGATTTCTTACCCAGCCAGCAACTAATTGATATTATAACAGTCATCTTTGTTCACTTTAAAATAAATGTTGAGCTGGATAAATTAATTGATTTAATAAAGACATGTATGTGTTGCCACATCAAATTATTACCTGAGGACTTGTTGGACATATACTTACATGTATCATGTTTGGGAACTTTGAACCCAATTTATTATAGATTACACAATTGTGGACACCCACCTCTGCATGTATCTGATCATTCTTTACTTATCCAAAGTTTTGTATGCATGAAAGTATATGGCTGAGCCCTCATAAGGCTTCATTGTGCTTTCTTTTTGAACTTTTATATGTCGCATGATTCAATTGAAATTGGCATTCTATCATCCCCAGGGGAATGTTCTCTATACATGCACAAGTGTGCATGTGGATAAACAGACCATTTTTAATCAAAGCAATATTATTAATGCTGACACATCAAATGACATTCACGAATAGCTGTGTGAAATCTACAACCTAGAGCTTTCATCAGTCAATGTAAAAATTACTAATACTAAACTTATAATGCATTCTTTCAATCAAATGATTCAGTGCTGCAGTGGATGGAAACCAAACAACATCAAGTAGTGGCATCAACAAAGTTGAGTATAATGGTACTGCATGCAGGAGGAAATGTCCCGTTACAGGGGTAGATATACACTGTGAAAAAAGCTCAGAATAATAAGGTCTATAACAGTCTTATTATGTTAGTATTGGAATGAAATAGTACAGCATATATTAATAGATTAGGACTTTACTATAACAATCTTATTGAATACATTTAAGACAGTCATATATTAGAGATTAAATCACTAGTATAGTGTGGTGTATTATCAGACTATACTAAGCCTATTTCAACCATATATTGGCTACTATACTACTGTACTTTTTTACTTTCCTATAATCTGTGGCTACTTTAATTAAATAATTTCTATAATTATATTTGTAATGAATTTAATTCTGTAAATATGTTAAAACCACAATAGGCTAGTAAATCAATGTCTCCTTGGCCATGACAGTATCAAATCAATTTCGTCATTTATCAGTCTTTATCCAACTGCAGCAGGTAAGACAGTAAATACAATTCACAAGTTCCATTACAAATTACCTGTATTATCATCACTATGTAGAACTCTGTGACAATCTGTTAGTTGTCTGGTAGAACTGTCCCACAGCTCTAATACAAAGATGGTAAATATAATGTGTATTCTGGACAATCGTTGGACTTACAGTTTGTAACAATAAGAATCTCATAAAACCAAGACCTTGTCTGGAAACCTAGTATTACCATGTAGAATGGTGGCTAGGTCCCACAACTCTATTAAAGATGGTAAATATAATGCGTATACTGAACAATCATTGTACTTACAGTTTGTAGCAATCTTTTAAAACTGAGACCGACAATCCATGTACAACTAAGACAAGTCTGATAAGGCCAGGTCTCACAACCCTAAATGGAGGCAAACAAAATTCATATTCTGGATTGTTTGGTGTACTTACAGGTGTTATCAGTGAGTCTAACCAGACATAAAACAGCCACTTAGTATGTGACTTTGTTGAGCTAATGTGTACGTAAGCTCACAAGAAGCATCTGATACACTGATAACCAAGTCCAAGAATCTTGTAATCACTAAGTACAACTGAAACAAGACTAAATATAATATAATTTGCATACTCTCAGTGAGCTTACTTTGTTAGCAATACGAGCATGGTCAGTGAAATAAGGACAAACAAGATGGAACAGGTTCTTGAAAGCACTCAACTCATTTACAGTGCCAGATGAGGTAGCAGCCGTCAGCTGTTGATAAATAGTATGAAGAAATGAGACCAGTTTCCACAAACCTAAACGAAGGTAAATATAAATTGTATACTGGACACTCTCAGTATACTTACTTATAGATGTTAGCAATAAGAAGAATCTCCTAGAACTGAGACCAAGTCTGTAATTCCTACCCTATTGAAAAGAAAATGAATAAAAACACAATCAGGCTTAATGCACTTACAGCTGTAAGTAATTAGAAGATGACGTTGAACAACTCCGTGAAAAAAGAACAAAACTGTCCACATATGGTCGCTACCACATTCTTTAAAGAAAGCAGCTGCCATTGAAGGAAACTAACACTGCAGATGTTGTACACTGACAGCCTGTAGAACTAAGAGGTTCGACAAGAAACTGTACCTCTGAAGAGATAATATACAAAATCATAACAGCAGACCATGCATACTCTTACCACTGATGGCTGATGAACTGTGTCCACTTGTCATCCGCCATAAGCTGAGATAACAGGATATAAAACATGTAATACGTACACGGCAACACCAAAGCCGAATCATTTGCAGGCCATTGTCGTGCAATACACAATAAACAATTTAATACGGCTAAACCTATCGTACAAGCTATCATTTTAGTCTAATACTTACTCATCTAGAGCTGTTTTTGATTGCTTCCATCGAAGGAATTGTCCACTTGGCCGCGCCACTTCACCACTGGCTACAGCCAGCCGCGGGATGTACAGTTGTGGTCCATAACTATCATCGTGGCTCATTGGACGATGGCGCCTATCGCGCACACTCTCTCTGCGAGATACACCGTCATATCACTCACATTTACAACCTCTGATACAACAATAGCGACAAAGATGGCGACTTAATTGCATCTAATACGCATGCGCACACCACTGACCCCTTCAATTTTAACAGGCATTACTACGAACTTTTGCAGGTGTGCTAACTGTGCAAGAAAATCTAGATTTGTATGACTCTTAGATGAATAATTAATTTTTCTGGTATTATATGCTTTGCCATATGAAAATGTGTGCGTATGAAATTATCACAACAAACTGAAGCTAGTTAGCTAGCTATAGTGATTAACAGAAGTGTAGCTACTTATTGTAAAATCATCATGACTTTGTTTGGTACAGTAAAAAAATCTTAAGTCACATGAGATGGTGAAGCTAAAAATGAGACAATAATGAGATCTGATGGTGAAGCTAAAAGTTGTCACATTTAGTTAAGTAAACAAAGTCATACAAAGAATGTGTAGTAAACTAAAGTATAATCTGTTTCCCATAATATAAGATGGGGTTTGTACTAAAGTATAAGATAGTTAGTATAATGCAAGATTATACTGAGATTATTTGTATAGTTTAAGCCATTAGATATACCATCTTATATATTCCTCTTTTTTCACAGTGATAGAACTGGCAAGGGGAGGGGCACTAGCAGCTTCAGGCTAAGTTGTAGGTATAGCTAGTTGGGGAGAGCAGACCTAGTTGATCTTGAGAGACTTTTTCTATTAACTGAACTCCTTGCAGCGTGATTTGAAATGCAATTGTACAGCTGATATCTCTACAGCAGAACTCATCTGCAGGGTGACCTGAAAAGTAGTTAAACTGATTCTCTACATGGTGTTTTTTTTCTTCTAGCTGCATCTAGCTGATCTCTTTAAAGGGCGACTTGTTTCTATATAGCTGATCTCTCTACAGGGTAGCTAACTTGTTTCTAGTTAATCTTTCTACAGGGTGATTTGGTTCTATATAGCTATCTTGAAGTGCAGCTGAATTCTCTACATGGTGACTGGATTGTAGCTGATCTCTCTACAGGATGACTTTTTGTAATTAAGCACTATACAGGGTGGCTCATAACAGAGTTAAATCTGCAAGACATAGTTGAACGCTTAGTACTCTATTAGCTGACTGCTCTATAAGAGTATCTCGAACTCGCAATTGCTACAGTATACGGAATTGGATTTCGTGTTCTGTTCTAAACCATTGAAGGACCTTTCTAAGATTATAGTTAGTATCTTCGCGCCCTATAAATCTATGCTAAGATGATTTATACCCAATTACCGGAATATAATGTTAGCTACACCCAATTACTGGAAATTAATGTTACGCTCGACAATATGATGTCATAACCACCAATCGCAAATATATAAGGTCAAAAAGGAATAGAAGTATACTTTATTTTATTATTATTTATTACAGGTAATTTATAAGGCTAAACAGCCTGTTACACCTGATCATCCGGTAAAAAAAGTACAAGTAGACTAATTACATACATTTATACATAGTGTTAGATGAATATTGGTCAATCAATTTCTTAAAATCATCAACTGATGCTGCACATGCTACTTCTTGGGGTAAATTATTCCATGGTTCAACAACTCTTCTTGTAAAAAAATATTTCCTGGCATCTGTTCTTGAAAAATATTTAAATAGCTTAAATGTATGACCTCTGGTATGGGTAATGGGTGAAAAAGTAAAAAAATCAGAATGGTCTATATCATACTTATCATGTAGCATATTGTAGACAGCAATCATATACATTGGCAAGGTCGTGCAAAATCAGAGGAGGAAGATTAAGCGGACGGAAAGAAGTGAGTACGAGTGAGTACCAACCAGCGTTGAAACCGGGTCGGGTCATCCAGGTCATCCGGGTCACATTTTCTCCGGGTCTGACCCGGATAGGATCACGTGAGAAACGAATTTGTTCGTTTGACAACGTGGAAACTTATAAACGCTATCGCGTAGCTCTTTCGTGAGCCACGCCCACTTATCGCATTACCAACATATATACGCGAGGGTAGCTATTGTCAGTAGGTGAAGACCCTTTTTTTTGGTCTTCAACCTACAGCTAGGCTGAAGTTGCAATATTTACTCAACACGAATCGAACGCTCAAAATGTAGACTCGTTCGCTCGCTCGAGACTATATAGCCGAAACACGTCTCGGTTTTAATTAATCCGGGTCAATCCGGGTCACATCCGGGTAAAATCCGGGTCTGACCCGGATAGCACAGTGGGTCATCCGGGTCAGTAGTAGTGACCCGGTTTCAACGTTGGTACCAACAAATTGTCGTAGATGGTTCCTTTTCTAATCATTGTAAAGTCACATCGGGAGTACCACAAGGCTCAGTTTTGGGCCTTACCTTGTTCTTACTGTACATAAATGATATAACTGAGGGTATTAGTTAGGGTCCGCAACGCGAAAAATCGATATCCTCCAATCAACTATCTAACTATTGTCATGTGTTAGGGTAAGTGTAACTTGAATAACACCAGCATGGCAGTCAAGTTTGTCACTTTCTTCTGGTAGAAAACGATACAAATGGCTTAAAATCACGTGAGTTTTCGTTCCAGCAGTTCGTAGGGTTCTTCGTATGCCACGATATTCACTCTCAACATTGTTCAAGTAGTCTGTCATCAACTCGAAGTATTGGTGGTTTGATTTTATTGGTCAGTTTCCGGTGGCAGCACGATCTGTGCAGCTTTTTGGCGACAGACAAAATGTTTCTTGCTCTGGAGCACAGGACAAGCAGAGCAGCAACTGCGCCGTAGGTCAGCAATGACCAGTACTAGGTAAAGTACCTGCATGCGGAGTATGGTTATAATTGAAGCTTGTTAGCCATCTGGCTGAGCCATCTATATGCTGAAATTCGGCCAAACTGACGCGATTTTTGCAAACAAATACCAGAATGGTTGATACATCAGTGAGACAGTCTCCAACAGCAAGGATACGAAGCTTATAAACACCTTTCATTTCATAATGGAACATCTCAACAACAATAACATCATTAATAAGCATCAACACGGTTTCAGGCCTTCTCATTCCTGTCAAAGCCAGCTACTGCTACTAACCGATGATATTCTTAAAGCTATGGACGAAACGAAGCAAGTAGATCTGATCTTTTTAGATTTTTGCAAAGCCTTTGATAAAGTGCCACATAGACGGCTATTAAACAAACTAAAGCACTATGGAATTACTGGTAACCTTGTTAAATGGATAGAGCAATGGCTGACTAAAAGAAACCAACAAGTAACTCAAGAAAATCATGTGTCAAGTAAACTACCCGTAAAGTCTGGAGTTCCACAAGGAACCGTATTGGGACCAACGTTGAAACCGGATCACTACTGCTGACCCGGATGACCCACTGACCCGGATGTGACCCGGATTAATTAAAGCCGAGACGTGTTTCGGCTAGTCTGAGCGAGCGAACGAGTCTACATTTTCAGCGTTCGATTCGTGTTGAGTAAATATTGCAACTTCAGCCTAGCTGTAGGTTGAAGACCAAAAAAAAAAAAAAGAAAAAGGTCTTCACCTACTGACAATAGATACCCTCAATTTCGTGCTACATACTACACTTACTAACAAATGAGCGTGGCTGAGCGTATGTTGGTAATACGATAAGTGGGCGTGGCTCACGAAAGAGCTACGCGATAGCGTTTATAAGTTTCCACGTCGTAAAACGAACAATTTCGTTTCTCACGTGATCCAATCCGGGTCAGACCCGGATGACCCGGAGAAAATGTGACCCGGATGACTAGTCTGGCGCCGCCCGCCCCTTCGCAAAAAGTAAGGGTCTGGTGAAATACAGATACTAAATCATTTCTAAAGGAATTCAATTAGTCTGCGTATACGTAGCCATACGTAACTGTAATTATTGTCAGGAATTTGAATAAAGGCGCCAATCTTTCCGCGGTTTTTTTGGTTGCAGTCTTTCCATGGCTATACTGTGTCAAGGCTGCGGATTGGACCTTACGTCGTTTCATAAAAACAGGGTTAATATTGGGAGTGATTCTAAGACCAATGATCAAGCTAGTCGCATTCGCATAGTTGCAGCTTGGGAGAAACTTAGTCAAGAACTAGCAGAAAACAATGCTATACTGAATGCATGGAGTAATAAGATGTGCAAACCTGTTTCTCTGATTATGACAAGTACAGCTTGCTACAAAGAAAAATTATTATGAATTTGCAAACGGCAATACAATCACTTAACAGCGCCGCTGAGCGTGACAATCAGAAAAGGAGTATAGATCTAGGAGACAGAGAGGAACTAGACAAAGAATCGAATACCCCCAAAAGAACAAGGCTTGAGTTAAGTTCTCGTGGACAGAGGAGCTATACACCTGCAAGACGGTGTCTACGACTATCCGATCAGGAGAGAGGCACTAATGTTGATGTCTCTCCTGCAGTAACAGTATGTAATTTAATAGTGTAGCTAAGTCTTGCCAGGGCTCTTGTATACTGTCCATCCTGTGCATGGTACCGATGGTGCTGCATGCATTTTTACCTTTAATTTGTATTTACATGGTTAGGTTTCAGTCGACTACATTTCAGGCCTAAAGCTGTACAATCTGGAAACCCCTAACAGGAGAAATATAAGTAAGGCAGCAGCTCTGGGTCACAAGAAAGGTGTTGCAGATCATAGTTTTACTGATAAAAAAAGTGAAATATTATTTGGTGAAGAAGATTAACAGGGTCATTCAGCTTGAGCTACAGGCTATGTGTTCAAAAAAAGTCGACTCAGTTCTCCGAAGAGATTTTACTAAATCAGCAAAAGATTTTAGATGGCAAACTTTGGTAGCAGAATTAAAAGTGAATGCCCCAGTGTTAACAAGCATTCTCTATGCTTGTACTAACAAAGAAAAACAGAGATGGCAGTATTGGAATGTGTGCTGCAATGATTTTAAACTTTAGAAATAATCGTATGAGCCTGATTCACAAGATAGTAGGATTGATTCTGTATTCGGGATGCAGTGGAAAGGAGGTACCTAAAAATAATGAGTGTTGCTTAACTAATTACATGTATGCATTGAAGGTGTTTCAAAGGTTGAAAAATCTTTACATGACTGTGACACATAAGACTACCATTACATGTATCAACCAACTAGGAAATGATTTTGATCAGGCTGTGAAGAACTGGAGAGATATTTTTTTACCATCTCTGCACTTAAATCTTGCTGAGGTAAATGCATTGATTACTCAGTATAATATTTACGGAGAAAATTATGCATGCAAACTGATGGCATTCTGTACAGAGTATACTTAATAATGCTGTGGTGCTTAGTTTTTTTGAGCAAATAGTTACATTAGTGTCTTGCAGGTCCAGTCCCAACAGCAACCCATGACAAGTACACTTGTTCTTGATGATGACCTTCACTCTCAGGATGTCCCTTATGACAGTGCTAGTATTGTGTCTGAGGATGACTTAGAATCCTTTACTTCTGAATGTATTAGTCTTGATCATGATGAAGGTGGAAGTGAAAGTGAAGCAAGTTACAGCGAGGAGTTTGAAGATGAATCAAATGATGAGGGTAGAATAAGTCCTGAAGTGGATCATAATGATATCAATTTTGACTTGTTTAGTGAAAATGAACCATGTTTGCTAGTTGTGCAGCATCCAGAAGTAATAGAACCATCTATTCCAATCAAAAGTTATACAGGCTATCCTTTAATTACAAGACATCGAGGTTACAGATTGTGTGGAGACAACATAGACAAATCTATACATAGAAGACATTTACGTTTTGACAAACAAAACCTCTCCCTTCATTATTTTCATACCTACGCTGTTGAGAACCGTATCGATTTCAGTGATCTATCTGATGAAAGCAAGGAAGGCTTATATGGTAACCTCAGTGACAAACACTCTATGGCTGTGTCTCTTCTACCAACAACACAAGATGATTTAATAATGGGGGATAACATCTCAAAAATGGTGCCACGTGTACTGGTTACACATTTGAAATTTTTCAAATTGAGTTTTGATGATTTGATTGAATGGCACATCACTCATAAATATTACAGTGAAATGAGTACCAGATCATGTGTGGTTAGTTTCAACTACTTAAGAGTACTAGTAATTCTCATAATTATTGTGTTCTAAATATTTAAAATAATTATTATATGGTTGTGAAGAATTTTACTTCATATTGGCTTGTGTTTACGTGTGTAGGTTCCGTTAGGGATTATACTAAAAAATGAAGCTAAGGGAGATGACATGGTTGATATTCTAACACACCTTCATCAGTATGTACCACAGGTGCCATATGTAGTAGAAAAAACAATAAGCACTGGTGAAATTGTTCATACGAACAATGCACAAATGCACAAGATACTGGTTGGAGGTGACCAGATGACAGCAGCTAGGACAAGAGCTGCTCTGAGTAGTAGGTCTAATGCTGAAACTCCTTCTAACAGGCTTGACGGATTAATCCCAGTTGTAGAAGATTGGCACACAAAAGCCAACTTCTTGGGGGTGAGTATCACTTTGTACTGGGCATAATTATATTAAGTATGTGTGATTCAGAAATAGTATTATACATTTTAGTGTATACACAATGGCAGAGCATTCGGGGCAAATGCTCCTCGCCCCTTCCTTGATGAAAAACTTTTTGATGGTAAATCTTATCAGGTCAAAAATATATGGCTATCTGCATATTATGACCATTTATTACAAACTCGTCTGAAATCATCAAATCTGAGTCAAAACAGCTATCAAACTGTCACCAAGCACCTTCATGTGTACAAAGCATCTCTAAAAATAATTGTTGTTCTGTTGATTTTTAAAATCTTCATACCCCTATAAATTTTTTTAAAACTACCTGCAAAAGCCGATCAACAGTGAGACACTACTAAGGGGTGATTTCCTGCTTCAAAATATAGCCACTAGCAATCTGCTCTCCAGAATCATCTACAATCTAGCCTGTTTTGTGCTCCTTCCTTTTCCATTTCCTGGATCCGCTCCTGATAAAATATGTGAATATTATTATTATTTATTTTCATCATTGTGCAGGTGATATGGAAATACTTCTACTCACCAACATCTTGTAGTCAACAAGGAACCCTGTACCAACTTAGAAATGTTATAAAACGCACAAATGTTGTTAAAACTCCAATAGATGGGTTTGATGCTTGTGAAGACTTTTTTGTCTTGGTGATACACTCCCATATTGTAGCTGCTGCAATGGAGCAGCTTGGAATTTCAACAGTGGATGACTATCCTACCAAGTTACCCAATGCCGAAACCATCTGGACAAAGAAAAATTATGAGCGTGAAAAAATTCTTTGCAAGATTGTATCCAATATTTTGGACACTTTTACTTCCATAAGTTACAATATTTCTGCACCTATAGATGAAGACAAAGTTTTTGGATATGCAAAGCAAATTTTAACTATTGGATGTTTGTACTTAGAGCTACAAGACTCAATTAAAGAAGGAGATGGGTTACGTCTTCTAAGATGTTACAGATACTTGCTGCCAATATTCACTAGTTCAGGGAGACGAAACTATGCAATTGAATGTTTTAACTTTCTTATGCAGCATGATTTTCTTTTATCAGACCGTCAAGCATCAGAGTTAATATGGAGCCGCTTTATTAACACACATGGTAAACCGGGAAAAAACATACCCAACGACCTCCACTGTGAACACCTCAACCGCCTTTGCAAAACATCAATCAAAGGGATTGGAGCAAACAAGACTGAACAATGCATTACTAGAGTAGCAAAGGCACTTGGTACTCTTGATCCTGTCTTAAAGCAATTTGATGTAAACAATGGTATAATGGAAGGATCAGGCCATCATAGTGTTGCAAGATCAGATAAAGATACAAGAATGGTGATTGGTGAATTAATAAGTAAATCTGTTTTTTCAAACATCTCTGGCAGGTGTCATTACGATTTTGTCAACCCAAGAGATCCACTGCATGCCAAGTCACACACAGAAATGGTTAAATGGATTGAAGAACATATTAAATTTGAGTCAAAAAAGAAATTATAATATTACAATTTTGTGTCAAGAAATGTAAAATTACATATACCATGCTTTTGTACACATGATCCACAATCACATGATTTTGTACATACATCACAGCATAAACATTTGCTTCCCATATCAACATGAGTATACTCATCTGCATCTTGGAATAACATATCTCTGCGACAATGGGTAGTGTTTGATTGGTATTCTAACATACTCTTTTCACGGTAGTGGTTCATATAGTTACTTAGCAACAGTAATGCCAAGCATGGCTTGCCATCCCTCCCACACCTTCCCGTTTCTTGTATGTATCCTTCAATGTTGTCAGAGGCTCCCAAATGTATTACCTGTCTCACATCGGGACAGTCCAACCCCATACCAAAAGCAACCGTTGCTATCACAATTCTTAGGCACGAGTCTTTTCCAAAATATTCAATGATTTGTGATTTTACTGATTTAACTATACAGCTGGTAAACTTGTCCACCAGCCTAAACCTGCAAAGATCAGGAGCATCAGGTGGCTCAGTAAACCCATCTTCCAAAGCACTTCGAAAGTACAAATATAGCTTGTTACACTCGTCATATCTGCGACTATATATAATCATTCGAGGAAATGATGTCCGCTGGGTTTTAATTCCTTTCAAGACAGGTGCAAATGTCTCTTCAATGGTATTAAACTTTGAAACTGCATACATCATATTCTGTTTACACGGGGATACTGCAATGACTAGAGGTTTGACTAGGCCAATTAGTTCTGAAACTTTAACACGAAGAGCTTTTGTTGCAGTGGCAGTCAAAGCCAGACATTTCACATCTTCTTGCAGTAAGCTCCTAATTTCTCCTAGATTCTTCAAAGACTGTCTGAATGTCTCACCCCTAAGTAAATACGCTTGTGCATTCATGCAGTCAGTAAGATTAACTTACCATTTTATAACAGTATGTGCCTCATCAATAACTAGTGCCTGTAGTCTTGATTTGTATTCCTTACTTTGTAAAAGGCACCGCCATATACTTTGTTGCAGCAGCATTTCTGGATTAAAGAATAAAAGCTGGCATTTCCCTGTTTTGATTCTGTCCAACATATTACTAGTCATGTTTCCAGTTACACTACCGGTGGCTAAACCTTTGGATGAAAGACTCGACACCTATGTGTGTGTGAACAACTGCAGCTGATGTCAGGTACTACTATACATTATGTACATTCACAAACTTTGACAACAGTACTACAATATTTTATAGCATATGTTCACAATTCACGGTACACAAAAACAATTACAAGCGAATATAATGTGCACCTGATCTTCGATTATTGCTGTCAGAGGAGTTACCACACATACAATGGATGGCTGACTTGGCTTATACAAAAGGTCAAACACCAGTGGTAAACAGGCGTAACAAAGGCTTTTTCCAAAGCCTGTTGGCAACACTGCAAACACATCTTGTCCAAAAATGATCCCACTTATGACCTGTAATATAATACATAATATAACACATGAAACATGTGCTGTGCACCCAAAAACATAAATATGACCTGTAATATATGAACACTGTAGCACGCATGCACTGATTGCCAAACACCTGCACAAAGTAGTGTCCGGCTACGAAGAGTACGTGACTGACTATCCCGGCACAGACTTTATGTTTTTAGCTATTTGAGCATCTTAGAGGATCACACTTGCATAGGCTATGCCTTTTGTCTTTTAGACAAATTAGATAATAGCTATAAATAAACAAATAGGCAGACAAAACTGGTATCTATAATTGATTAAAGTTCATGGATACACTATATTTGATACTTGTACTTGTAAATCTTTAAGTTTCTCGTAGCCAAAGTACACGCCAGCCTTTCTAATGGCGTCAGAAACTCTTTCTTCGCTAAACGTCACACTATGTCCTCGCAATGAAGCCATTTATTCATCTTTCCGCCAAAATTACAGTTGACTCGCCGTTGCCAAGCGATTTGTATTTGACGTATTAGTAGTAATTGGTTTAAACGTCATTGGCATGCACTAATTGGCTAGCGCCGAATCTGGGCGCTAGAAATGATTTAGTATCTGTATTTCACCAGACCCTTACTTTTTGCGAAGGGGCGGGCGGCGCCAGACTACCGGATGACCCGACCCGGTTTCAACGCTGATTGGGACCTCTCATGTTTTTGTTGTACATTAATGATATTGATGAAAATATTTCTTCAACTGTTCGGCTATTTGCTGATGATTGTGTTATGTATAGGATAATTGATTCCTTAGAAGATTCACTGTGCCTTCAAAGAGACCTCAGCATCATTCTTAACTGGACTAAAAAGTGGCAGATGCAATTGAACATTGACAAATGTGTAGTATTAAGGTGTACAAGATCAACATCTCCCATTAATTATGACTATAATTTAAATGACGAAACTCTTCAAATAACAGAACAACATCAATACCTGGGACTTATTTTTCATGAAAGCATGCAATGGTCGCATCATATTCAAGCTATGTGCATTAAAGCAAACAGATCCTTAAATTTTCTTCGGCGCAACTTAAGTAAATGTAGTAGTAGTGTCAAGCAAAATGCCTACATTACCATCATAAGACCATTGTTAGAGTATGCAGCTTGTGTCTGGGACCCTTATCATGAATACTTAATATATGACATAGAAAAAATCCAACGACGTGCTGCAAGATGGGTCCTCTCTGATTTTAGTTGGTACAGTAGTGTGTCAGATATGTTGAACTTCCTTGAATGGCCAACCCTACAAGAGAGAAGACACATTAATAGGTTAAGCCAATTTCACAAAATCGTTCATCAGCTTACTCCTTCCATACAGCTACCATCTTATTTCTTACCAACTCAGTATCCAACTAGACAGCTCCATCAACATCGATTTATAATCCCAGTCAGTTCCACTGTATCGTATCAGAAAAGCTTCTTTCCGAATACTTTAAGAGAATGGAACACTTTACCTAACAACTTTATTGAAGAGCAATCCACAGAAATTTTTACCAACCACCTTGTCATCACACAATAAATAATTTTATGTATGCATGTATGTATGTGTTAAATGTTTTTTTTGTCTGTAATTACCTGGGTCAATTATCAGCTGTGCTGTCTCGACCGAGGGGTCCGTCACTAGCGAAATCATCGACGATATTTGGAATATGGGCATTGTATTCCATGATATTCCATATTCCTACATATTTCAGATTATATTTCAAATATTCGCGATATTCTTGCATATTCCATATTTCAATTGGATTCCTCAATATTCCTGAATATTCCTCTACATTCCATCCATGTATTATTTATCTAGGCTACTGGTTCATATCAAATGAAGTACTTTTCACACAGTTGGGACGATTACGCCGAGGATTACGCAGTACGAGCAATGATGGTTAGCTGGCATGTTGCAATGGAGCCAGCGAGGAGCGGGCCATTTTATATAGACTCAATCAGTAACTGAGCTGGCCAAGACGAATGTAAGTATAACCCCTCCAGCCAAAACAACTGCTTACCAACAGAGCTACAGCTACTTTCCGCAAACCATCAAGCAGTGGAACAACCTTGAGAATAAGCGAGGAGAACAAGAAGTTTGATATAATTGAAGCCCGCCGCAGATAATTAAATGACGTAATCTTATATCACGTGATAAGAACAATATACGAAAATACACGTACATATACGGAAATATGATTTGAATATATTCCATATTTCAGTTCTGATGTTCGACGATATTCCTGCCAGTGACGGACCCCTCGGTCTCGACCCAGTATATAATCATAATCATAATCATAACTTAACAATACGACTATCTCGCCCAGTAAACGCATAGAGCAATCCAATGCATAAAATAGGCACTCACGTGATCGAAATTTAAATTGCGAAAATACCCATGAAATCACTTTCATTTCTGAATAGGAACCATGCAGTGTGCTCCTTTTGTAAATATTTGTGTTAATTGTTCACTCAGGCGTGGTCTGGGCCAGTGCGGGTGCGTTTTATGCTGTGACGGCATCATAGGGAGAGTCTCAGACTCAGTGCTGGGCTAATCGAGATGTTGAACCTAATGCACACAAACTGATTGTCACTTGATTCCAAGTGATTTTAATGTAATTGGAATAGATTATGATTGTATTTTCCGAGATTTGAATATCAATCACGTGAGTGCCTATTCAGTTCATGCATTGGATTGCTCTTTGCATTTACGGGGCGAGATAGCCGTATATTGTTAGGTGTTTATAAGCTTCGTATCCTTGCTGTTGGAGACTGTCTCACTGATGTATCAACCATTCTGGTATTTGTTTGCAAAAATCGCGTCAGTTTGGCCGAATTTCAGCATATAGATGGATGGCTAACAAGCTTCAATTATAACCATACTCCACATGCAGGTACTTTACCTAGTACTGGTCATTGCTGACCTACGGCGCAGTTGCTGCTCTGCTTGTCCTGTGCTCCAGAGCAAGAAACATTTTGTCTGTCACCAAAAAGCTGCACAGATCGTGCTGCCACCGGAAACTGACCAATAAAATCAAACCACCAATACTTTGAGTTGATGACAGACTACTTGAACAATGTTGAGAGTGAATATCGTGGCATACGAAGAACCCTACGAACTGCTGAAACGAAAAATCACGTGATTTTAAGACATTTGTATCGTTTTCTACCAAAATTCATCTAACACTATGTATAAATGTATGTAATTAGTCTACTTGTACTTTTTTTACCTGTTGATCAGGTGTAACAGGCTGTTTAGCCTTATAAATTACCTGTAATAAATAATAAATAATAATAATAATAGCTAAAAGAAAGTGACAAACTTGGCTGCCATGCTGGTGTTATTCAAGTTACACTTAGCCTAACACATGACAATAGTTAGGTAGTTGATTGGAGGATATCGATTTTTCGCGTTGTGGACCCTATATTAGTAGCCAAATGAAACTCTTTGCAGATGATTGCTTAATATACAAAGTTATTCACAGTTCAACAGACCATCAAACACTCCAACAAGACTTGACAATACTGTCAAAGTGGGCAGATAAATGGCAAATGGCTTTAACATCTGCAAATGTAAGATAATGCAAATTTCTAATCACCATAACAAAAGTTTATTTTCGTATGTAATGAATGGCACCTCACTGGCAGTTACAGAACAACATTTGTATCTTGGAGTAAAGTTACATCACAGACTTTCATGGAAACCACATATAGATTACATCTGCAATAAGGCAAACAGAGCTGTTGGTTTTTTACGATGAAATCTTCAGCATTGTTCAAGCCATCTATGTGAGCTAGCATATAAACAATTTGTCTTGCCTATTTTAGAGTATTGTTCCCCAATATGGGATCCATATCACCAAACCAACATAAATCAAGTAGAGATGGTCCATCATAGAGCTGCTCGTTTTGTCACAGGTCAACCATGGAGACGAAATAATAGAGACAGCATCACTAACTTCCTTGAAAACTTGCAATGGCCTACACTACAAGAACGTCGCAAATCAGCTAGACTAGTTTTACTATATAAAGTACTACACTATGATGATTTAATAATTATACCGAACTGTTATCTCCCATTTAAATCTACTGTATTACGGACCCGACACTCACACAACTTTAAACTAGTACCTTACCAACCAAAAATTGATGTATATAAATATTCCTTCCTCCCAAGAACTGTACCAGAATGGAATAGATTAGATGATGAGATTATTGAGACTGACTGTGTTGAAGAATTTAAGCAAAAATTAGCCCCTTCTATGTATATAGTTAAGTAACTTATTGAAGTTGTATATATTTTTATAGTTTATTATTGTAATTGTACATATGTATATAATTAAGTAACTTGTCGTAATTGTACATACTTATATAGTTAAGTAACTAATTGAAATTGTACACATGTAATTGCACATCAGCATTATACCCCTGGAGGGTCCTGCTGATTAACAATAAATAAATAAATAGTAAGTCAAATTTGCATGCCGAATACGTATATATAGATATATAGTCTATACAAGTGTTTTATGTTCGTAGTGGAAATGAACTGCTCACCCGCATGCAAATATGCCTGAGAATATGCCTGAGAAGAGAACGTGAAACTGAGCATTTATTTGGAGTGGCCTAAGTGCCAAAGTCTTTAAATATTTTTTGGCAGGAAAATACATGAGTAGTTGGCTTTCCATCTATCATCTCTTCTCTTGATTCTATAGTGATATAGCTCCACCACCACTGTCTACTGTTTCTATGGACTTGCACAAAAGTATAATGGATTCTCAGTGAAATCACTAACTATTATACTATTACTATAAATATTAATGTTTACATTAAGACCTATTTCCTTGGATGACCCAGGTCATGAAGGTCATGTTCCATTCAAGTATTAGTTCTGTGGGTTTCATCCAGTTTGTAGAGTAGTTGGATTTGACTCATACCTGGGTGATGGATTGATTGTATGCACTTGAGATATGAAAATGGGTCAAAGTTAAGGACAAAATGCAATGAGCTTATAAAATGTTCCCAGGGGTGCATGGTTTTGCTGTTTTGATTATTATTATGATTATGATTAAATACGGGTAAAGGCACAGCCTGCATACCCAATCAATGCAGTAATTATACAAAAATAACTCTTGAATCAATTAAATGACTTATATACAAAAATAAATCTTGAATCAATTAAATGACTATCTAATAATGATTTAAAAGTGTTAATCGAAGAACTATTTACAACATAATTAGGCAAACTATTCCAATTGTTGGTGATTCTATTGATAAAGTAATTAGATCTACAGAATAGTCTTGAGCGTTCCTTAAACAATTTGAATTGATGCCCCCTGGTAATAGATCTTGAGTACGTATATATATCAGTAAAATCGGTGGTGAAATAATTGTTAAGAATTTTGAAAAGAAATATTAGATCACCTCTCAATCGTCTATAATGAAGAGATGGCAAATCTAGTTAACCTCTCTGAGTAAGATTTTTCTTGAAGTTGTGGGATGAGACGAGTAGCCCTTCGTTGTATCTTCTCTACCTTTCTGTTGTCTAGAATGTAATGAGGCCCCCAAATAGGATTATTGTTTAGATAGAATAATTATAATGGCCTTGTGAATGATAAGTATATAATATAAATCAGTCTGAAGATTAAAAAAACTGTAGAATAAGATTAATCAAGCTGTAAGTAATAAGAAGTTTGGGATAACACCACTCCCATAATGTTATAACTTTTGATTAATGCGTGCTTACTCTGCATTCTTGCATATATGTGCATAGACGATTTTGGTATATTAACTGCAGCCAACATTGTACTTAAAATGTAGCTTTTTGTCTATGCCATTGTTTCATTTAAGTGGGTCCCATCTTCCTGGGTTAGGGTGTCATGCAGGCCAGCTGTTAGGGACCCGCCGATTATGCTGGCATAATTATGAGCATAATAGGTGTCTGAAAGCATTGAGCATAATGCTAGCATAATAGGTAGAATATTTGTGTAATAGTATGAATTCTAGCTTATTAAAATAGTTATCACAGAAAGATCGATATAATTATTCTAATAGAACAATCACACAGCTGACTGTTCTATTAGAGTATATCGATCTTTTCTGTGATATGCATTTTGACAAGTAAGTTAGTGCTTCAGCCACTTATCATTTATCCATAAACTGGAAATTATTAGCAGAGCATGAGAACTGAGGCATAAATAATTGAGCATAATTTGAGCATAATAGGTAAGTATTGAGCATAAATTTGAGCATAATAGGTAAATTTTTGAGCAGTGCAGCATAGCATAATAGGTAAAATTGTGAGCATAATCGGCGGGTCCCTACCAGCTGTGCTGAACCATCTGGTCCAAATATCTTATAATGCATTAGTGCAACCACCAATAACCTTATAGTTGCCTCCTAGTGCTAAATTATCCCCAAAAGATTGCTATCTAACATCTTTATCCTTAATTAAAAATGCTCTATTTTAGACTTAAATATCATAAGTAATAAGAGGTGTGTCCACCTCAAAATAGGAGCCACTTATCATTGGTTCCATAGTTGGCCCTATTAATGAGGTTTTAACATGCTTCTTTTCATAATAAACAACAGAGAGAATGTACAATCACAGTCCTTTTCTCACTAAAGCTTGTGTAGTGTTGTGTAGTTGTAACATTAAAACTATATAAATATTATTGTTTGTTCTTAGATTTATAGTCTATAAAGCATATTTAGTATCTAATACTGAACGTGCTAGTGTGGAATCTTAAAGTATGAGGACACTCACATAATCCACATAGGCCACAAGATGTAGGGAACTAGGACACTTTCGGATGCTCTCCAAGTTGTACTGGAATAATTCACTATTGTGCGGTGATTAAAATGGGCTTTCCTACGGATTTAACATAAATATTTTCAAAGTAAATCATAATATTGTTTCTTCTCAAGTATATCCTAGCTAGTCAAACTGGAATTGTGAGAATGCCATGGTAATCTTTGTACTAAAATTGTTGAATAAATACAATGTTACTTGGCAAAATTTGTTGTTTCCAGTACATATATAGCTTCCAGGTATTGATTTTGATGTATTACAGATCTCTAATCTGGCCAAATTATATGTCAAGCTATAGCTATCCAGCATAGAATGTACCAGTTTCTCATTATCACTGTTTCTTGCAAGCAAGTTGATGTTCTTCTCCAAACTGGGTATAGTTGAGAAGTCAGTTGAAGCTCACACTGGAGCTGTACTGGCAGCAAGATGGTGTGGAGACTACATTGCTCTAGTATCTGGTGTGTGCACGTGTATTTGTGTATTCCATGTGATATGTATATATTCTTTGTGACATTCTTTTGGTTTGTGTCATTTGTGTAAAGTTCCAGTCAAGTGGTTACTGGTTATACCCATCAGAAGTGAAAACCAATACTTTTAGTTGCATTTTGTGAGACCAGTTGGTTTTTATAATTGTGCAGGTATGTTACATGTTTGTATGGTTTATAGTACATACTGCAGACTCATATTGAGACTAGTTGAACTATCATACAGCACAGTACTAGTATGCATAGTAGGGTTCCCCCTCTCCCCAAAATGAAGGTTGCCTGCCAAAATGATGCCACTATACAATAAATATATCATATGCAACACAAAGCACCTTTACAGTAGTGAATCTAATGTCAAATCCAGTGTTAACCACTAGAAAGCACAGAAGACTGAACATTTTTTTTGCAAACCAAAACCTTTATTTTGGTCTGCTTTGCTGCCTGACTGCCAGCTTGATCACAATAACAAGGCTAGAGGCCAGCACATAGCCACCGTTTAACACCACAACAAATTCAAGTGTGATATGTGGTTTTCTGTTAGTGTCTGCATTCTGTGCTTAGCCTTTCATTTTATCTCCAATTACATGGTCATCTTCTTCGTGCAAGGAAACCTACTGAAGAATTAATTTTCTGTAGCGACACTTACCTTAGAAGAGCATTAGATGCCACAAAATTATTTGAAGCACTTATGCTACTGAAAACAAAGCATAACAATCATACCCTTAGGTGATCAGAACACGGTGGCCACACCCTTAAATGATTGGAGCATAGCAACCAGACCCTCAATAGTTTAGCTTTAATCAACTCAATTTTACTGTTGATAATACAACATGGCAACCATGCCCCCTTAATATATACTTGTTTGATAAATATACAGTAAACCCTTAGCCTCATTTTGTTCATCTGAATCGGAAAGACTGTTGTATTAGAGTATATTGAGTACAGGTGTATGTTCTATTAGAGCTTGCAACAGAGCTCTGAGTAGAATATAACGGTCAGTCATCAGCCATTATGTTGTTACACCCACTCAATTAGTCAAATCAATGACAAAAATGATGATAATTTTATTTCGCATTATGAGCATGCTGCACAAAGGTAGATTACATATATTTGTGAAAATTGTAACCACAAAATTAATAACCAATTTAAAAATAAAAATGTTGAAAGCACAGTAAAAACATACTTTAATAACCATAAAAATAGAGCATGGGTGGGATAACGAAAAGCTTAACAAACATTTCTAATGGATGTTTGACATATGTTCGGGCTATTACTGACAATGTAATTAAATCTATGTAAAAGATATGTGAATTAGATTCAGTGGTAAGTAGCTGTACTGGTCTCAGATTCTTTAAAAAGTTTCTTGGGGGTGGGATGGGAGGCATGCCCCTAGAAGACTTGTGTTTTGCACACCATTAATGTATAACTCTGTCTTGTGGCCATGCAATTTCACAAACTGCCAATCAAATTTACTTTTGATTGGCCATCCTGTCCTAGCAATAAATTTCTGTTGTACACTGTATAAATGTATGGGCTTCAGTTATCTGAACAATTCACTTATCTGAACACTTTACCATTGCCTGAGACACATTGTAAAGCATTAATAAATAAACTTGTGTCCATTTGGTTCTACTTGGGGTACTTAGAGACAATGAGTTACTCTCTAGAATTCCTATGGATATAATTACATGAAAATAACAAGGAGAAAACATCCTGACCACCTGGTAGACTCCTGTAAGCGTTCGAGCGTAATCGGATGGCTGCAGGTTCGAGGCTACCTAGGTCCAGTAATGGATTTTTTCTCCTTTCTCCAACTTTTCAAACACATCTTAAGTAGGTAAAGTCTTTGAGCAGGCTGTAGGACCAGGTGTCCTACAGACCTTCAGCACTTGTGCTGTAAAGCATTAATAAATAATAATAAAAAAACATTGTGGCTGGTATAACTAGGATCCAGCATATTCTAATAAAGCAGTCATAGCTATTCATTCTAATAGAACAGCCAGACATGTATATCATAGCTGTGCTATAGTTTGCAAACTAAAAATTATTGCATTGAACAGATGGTGGTAACATGCCAATGAAGGGATTTCCCACATACCTATGTTGTAATAGCTCCATACCATTTGTCATATATCTTGTTTCACTACTTTTTATGGAATCCGATTTCAATTTTAAATTTGCACTACACATGCATACACTGGAAATGTGTATGCTTATTATTTAAGTGATGTTGTATATACGTACGTGTATACTAAATCACATTCTTTCATCTTATTTTAATGACTTGCCCAGAAAAGCATCATCTAAACCAGTGAACAGCTTGACATGTATGAAATTAATTTTATTGGACCATAAATAAAATTTGTGCATAGGCCACATAAACTTAATTATCAGTTTCTCATCTCCGCCTGCATCGCCATTTTTTGTACTTCATCAAGAATTTTTTGCACTACTGGTGACTAATGGAGGTCAATTAGCATCTTTTATAGTTGGTACCTTGCTAGAGCAGTCTAATTGCATGCATTTTGAGTCATCTTAGCTAACTAATTCTGCTATCTATTTAGTAAAAATAAAAATCTGCCCTCCCGCACAGCTATTTTGAGTACAGGAGGATGAGAAACTAACAATTAAGTTTATGTGGCCATACGTATATTTTTAGCAGGTGCGGTCAGGCAACTTCCAAAAAGTTGCTAAGAACTTTAAAATTGACTGATTGACTAACTGATGTCTTCAGACAAGCAAACATCTCTTACTTATAACAGCTAATTAGGCTTATGCGCTTGAGTTTTTCACTGTTGACTTCTTCTTTGCTTTTCACTGATAGCAGAATATGTCAATTTGCAGGTTGAAAACCATCTGTAATTTCTGCATCATGTCTCCAACTGTCAGAGTACGCAAATTTGTTGCAGGAAATGTATATAGCTTAGTATTGTTCTCTATAACTGTTCTCTATGAAAGCTAATTTAAAACAGCTCTATACATTTCTGATTAGTAATTAGTAGTGGTACACATTTCTTCATACGCCTTATACATCTGGTGCTATGTTCAGTGTTATAGAAGTTAAATTATATTCTGAAGGAAGTTAACAAGCAGGTGCATGTATAAAAAAATTAGGAATCTTACATGCCATTCGGGATCAATACTATAAAAACTATACCATCACCTGAAGTGCCAAATTTAATTCCTACTGTAGTAGCCATGGGTTTATTGGGCTAAAGTAGGAAATACATTAAATTTGTAATTCAAGTTATGATCCTTCTTGTTTTATGCACTATATTTATTGTACTGATCCCTACTATACTGTAGCTTGTAAAATTTTTCCTTACACTTGTGCTATATGAGGAAAAATTTGTTGGGAAAAGTTCAGGCTGAAAACTTGTTCAGTTGTTTTAGGTTATGGTATATATATATAATCTAATCCAAAACAGCCAAGCTGTAAAAAGGCGGCACAAAAATTCACCTGAATTGTTGTTATTAAAATTTTTACCATTAACCTACCATCACAGCCATTTCTTGGCCGCCACCTTGGATTTCACATCTTTTTTCACCATAGCCTTTCTGAGGGCCGCGCACTTTTTTTACAGCTTGGCTGTTTTGGATTAGATTTCATTTCTTTTTGTATTCGTATACCCCAAAGCTGGCCCATAGGCCAGCTTTGGGACTTTTTTAACCTATGTTTTTTTTCTTTACTACAGGAAGAAGAAAAGATGAAGTAGATGTACTTTAAATATTATATCAGTAAATGTACAAATTATATATATATATAATACATGTGGGACCGGATTTGCGAAAAGGGGCCTTCTACACACATCCAATTTGCCAACTTTGACAATTGATAACTTCAGATTGGAAAGAGCTATTGCCTTGAAATTTGGGCAGTGGTGAATTCTTTGCAGCTGAACTCTCTACATGATGGTTTCTTTGTAGCTGAACTCTCTACAAGGTAATTTATTCTAGCTGATCTCTCTACAGGGAGATTTGTTTGTAGCTGAACTATCTACAAGGTAATTTCTTCTAGCTGATCTCTCTACAGGGTGATTTGTTCGTAGCTGAATTCTGTACAGGTGATTTGTTTGCAGCTGAGCTCTTACAAAATAGTTTCTTTGTAGCTGAACTCTCTACAAAGTAACTTCTTCTAACTGATCTTTCTACAGGGTGATTTGTTTGTAGCTGAACTATCTACAAGGTAATTTCTTCTAGCTGAACTCTCTACATGGTGGTTTCTTTGTAGCTGAACTCTCTACAAGGTAACTTCTTCTAGCTGATCTCTCTACAGGGTGGTTTCTTTGTAGCTGAACTCTCTAAAAGGTAACTTCTTCTAACTGATCTTTCTACAGGGCAATTTGTTTGTGGCTGCATTTTCTACAGGGTGATTTCTTTGCAGCTGAACTCTCTAAATGGTGGTTTCTTTGTAGCTGAACTCTCTACAAGGTAATATCTTCTAGCTGATCTCTCTACAGGGAGATCTGTTTGTAGCTGAACGATCTACAAGGTAACTTCTTCTAGCTGATCTCTCTACAGGGTGGTTTATTTGTAGCTGAACTCTCTAAAAGGTAACTTCTTCTAACTGATCTTTCTACAGGGCAATTTGCTTGTGGCAGAATTTTATACAGGGTGATTTCTTTGCAGCTGAACTCTCTACATGGTGGTTTCTTTGTAGCTGAACTCTCTACAAAGTAATTTCTTCTAGCTGATCTCTCTACAGGGTGATTTGTTTGTAGCTGAACGATCTACTTGGTGGTTTCTTTGTAGCTGAACTATGTACAAGGTAATTTCTTCTAGCTGACCTCTCCACAGGGTGATTTGTTTGTAGCTGAATTCTGTACAGGTGATTTGTTTGCAGCTGAGCTCTAAACAGAATGGTTTCTTTGTAGCTGAACTCTCTACAAGGTAACTTCTTCTAACTGATCTTTCTACAGGGCAATTTGTTCGTGGCAGAATTTTATACAGGGTGATTTCTTTGCAGCTGAACTCTCTACATGGTGGTTTCTTTATAGCTGAACTCTCTACAAGGTAACTTCTTCTAGCTGATCTCTCTACAGGGTGATTTGTTTGTAGCTGAACAATCTACTTGGTGGTTTCTTTGTAGCTGAACTATGTACAAGGTAATTTCTTCTAGCTGACCTCTCCACAGGGTGATTTGTTTGTAACTGAATTCTGTACAGGTGATTTGTTTGCAGCTGAGCTCTAAACAGAATGGTTTCTTTGTAGCTGAACTCTCTACAAGGTAACTTCTTCTAGCTGATGTCTCTACAAGGTGACTAGTTTGTAGCTGAATTCTCTACATGGTGTTTCTTTGTAACTGAACTTTCTACAAGGTGACTTCTTCTAGCTGATCTTTCTACAGGGTGATTTGTTTATAGCTGAACTCTCTACAAGGTAACTTCTTCTAGCTGATATCTCTACAGGGAGATTTGTTTGTAGCTGAACTCTCTACAGGTGATTTGTTTGAAGCTGAACTCTCTAAATGATGGTTTCTTTGTAGCTGAACTCTCTACAAGTAAACTTCTTCTAGCTGATGTCTCTACAAAGTCACTAGTTTGTAGCTGAGCTCTCTACATGGTGGTTTCTTTGTAACTGAACTCTCTACAAGGTGACCTCTTCTAGCTGATCTTTCTACAGGGTGATTTGTTTGAAGCTGAACTCTCTACAAGGTAACTTCTTCTAGCTGATATCTCTACAGGGAGATTTGTTTGTAGCTGAACTCTCTACAGGTGATTTGTTTGAAGCTGAACTCTCTAAATGATGGTTTCTTTGTAGCTGAACTCTCTACAAGGTAACTTCTTCTAGCTAATCTCTCTACAGGGAGATTTGTTTGTAGCTGAAGTCTCTACAGGTGATTTGTTTGAAGCTGATCTCTCTAAATGATGGTTTCTTTGTAGCTGAACTCTCTACAAGTAAACCTCTTCTAGCTGATGTCTCTACAAAGTCACTAGTTTGTAGCTGAGCTCTCTACATGGTGGTTTCTTTGTAACTGAACTCTCTACAAGGTGACCTCTTCTAGCTGATCTTTCTACAGGGTGATTTGTTTGAAGCTGAACTCTCTACAAGGTAACTTCTTCTAGCTGATCTCTCTACAGGGAGATTTGTTTGTAGCTGAACTCTCTACATGATGGTTTCTTTGTAGCTAAACTCTCTACAAGGTAACTTCTTCTAGCTAATCTCTCTACAGGGAGATTTGTTTGTAGCTGAAGTCTCTACAGGTGATTTGTTTGAAGCTGATCTCTCTAAATGATGGTTTCTTTGTAGCTGAACTCTCTACAAGTAAACTTCTTCTAGCTGATGTCTCTACAAAGTCACTAGTTTGTAGCTGAGCTCTCTACATGGTGGTTTCTTTGTAACTGAACTCTCTACAAGGTGACCTCTTCTAGCTGATCTTTCTACAGGGTGATTTGTTTGAAGCTGAACTCTCTACAAGGTAACTTCTTCTAGCTGATCTCTCTACAGGGAGATTTGTTTGTAGCTGAACTCTCTACATGATGGTTTCTTTGTAGCTAAACTCTCTACAAGGTAACTTCTTCTAGCTAATCTCTCTACAGGGAGATTTGTTTGTAGCTGAAGTCTCTACATGATGGTTTCTTTGTAGCTGAACTCTCTACAAGGTAACTTCTTCTAGCTGATCTCTCTACAGGGAGATTTGTTTGTAGCTGAACTCTCTACATGATGGTTTCTTTGTAGCTGAACTCTCTGCAAGGTAACTTCTTCTATTGATCTCTCCACAGGGCGATTTGTTTGTAGCTGAACTCTCTACATGGTGGTTTCTTTGTAGCTGAACTCTACAAGGTGATTTTTTCTAGCTGAACTATCCCTTTCCATAGTTGCATGAACTCCCTACAAGGTAACTTCTTCTAGCTGATCTCTCTACAGGGTGACTTGTGTGTGGCTGATCTCTATACAGGTTTCTTGTTTCTAGCTGATCTCTTGAATTCTCTTCAGGGTGACTGCTCTATTAGGATGACTGCTCTATTAGAGTATCTCGATCTCGCACTTGCTGCACCAAGTTGGATCTCGTGTTATAACTCCGTGGCTTTAAGTCTGATTCTTCTACACCATTGATGAGCCTTTCTAAGATGATTACTCCATCTGTACAACGATTTTCAAAGCATTACCCCAAGCGGTTTATCTGGTAGGTGTGGCAAGCAGTCGTTTTTTTATTAGCTAATCTCGATTGCGTAATTGTTACACACTGTTGGTTTTTTCGTTGTATCTTCCTGTTTTTTAGCTCGATTTCTTTCAAACAACAAAAGGTTTGAGGTTCAATAGTTAACCTATTCACCCACCGATTTTCAGCTTTGTCCCATACGCGGTTTACCCTGTAGGCGTGACAACATATTGGTGTTATTTTTCGTGAATAATCGCTCATAACTCTTTGCCTGTTTATGGTATTCCAACCAAAGTTGGTACCGAGATGCGCCTTTATATCCCCCTTCTGTGTGCCAAATTTCAAGGCAATCG